>NW_008795477.1:1417043-1418364 GCF_000699145.1 Aptenodytes forsteri
GCCTTCTATGATGGAGTGACTACATCAGTGGACAAGGGAAGATCTATAGATATCACCTATCTGGACCTCTGTAAGGCCTTTGACATGGTCCCCCACAACGTCCTTCTCTCTAAACTGGAGAGAGATGGATTTGATGGGTGGGCTGTCCGGTGGGTGAGGAATTGGTTGGATGGTCGCATCCAGAGGGTAGTGGTCAACGGCTCAATGTCCAGATGGAGATTGGTGACAAGTTGCATCCCGCAGCGGTCCGTATTGGGACCAGTACTGTTTAATATCTTCATCAATGCCATAGACAGTGGGATCGAGTGCACCCTCAGCAAGTTTGCAGATGACACCAAGCTGAGTGGTACGGTTGACAAGCCAGAGGGACGGGATGTCATCCAGAGGGACCTGTACTGTGGCAGGTGCACCTGCCTTGACAAAGACTGGGGGCATTAAGACCTCTGTGTCCTTACTTTTCATGCCCTTACTTTTGCGCCTTTAAGGTGGCGAGTGCTGATCGTCATGTACACACCTTGGGCCAGTAATTACGCAGTAATTATGTCACGTATACACCTCGGGCGAGGAGTAAGAAAGTCAAGGCCCTCATCCAATTAGAACTGACCACAGATCAGATTCAACTAGGGTATAAATGGAGCCCTGCTGGAGGGCAAGTGGAGCTGGTCCTCCTTGGAGCAGCAGGTCAGCAGTCAGGGACTCTCCCCTTGGGTTGGGATGCCACCCAAGGAAACTCCTTGAGGTTGAGAGCCCTCATCTTATACGTGAGTGATTGTGCACAATTTGGATCCTCATTTCTAAAGCCAGCTGTGGAGTATTAATTCCTTGTACACCATCCTGAACCTATGGTTTACTGATGTTGTCTGAGTGTTGACACCTCATTTCTAATTAGTTTTCTGCTAAACAATTTTCGTTAAAATAAAGTTTATTTTTTAATCTATCATATGCCTAATCTGATTTCATGAACCTCCACGACATGTAGAAGTTCGAGAAGTGAGCCCATGTAAACCTAATGAGGTTCAACAAGGCCAAGTGCAGGGTCCTGCACCTGGGTCGGGGCAACCCCCAGTATCAATCCAGGCTGGGGGATGAAGGGATTGAGAGCAGCCCTGCCAAGAAGGACTTGGGGGTACTAGTGGATGAAAAGCTGGACATGAGCCAGCAACGTGCGCTCACAGCCCAGAAGGCCAGTCGTATCCTGGGCTGCATCCCAAGAAGCATGGCCAGCAGGTCGAGGGAGGGGATTCACCCCTTCTACTCCACTCTCATAAGACCCCACCTGGAGTCCTGCATCCAGCTCTGGAGCCCTCAGCATAAGAAAGAC
>NW_008795477.1:1418922-1420059 GCF_000699145.1 Aptenodytes forsteri
GAGGGCCACGAAAATGCTCAGGGGGATGGAACACCTCTCCTGTGAAGAAAGGCTGAGAGAGTTGGGGTTGTTCAGCCTGGAGAAGAGAAGGCTTTGGGGAGACCTTCTTGCAGCCTATCAGTACCTAAAGGGGGCTTCTAGGAAAGATGGGCGCAAACCTTTTAGTAGGGCCTGTTGCAATAGGACAAGGGGTAATGGTTTCAAACTGAATGAGGGTAGATTTAGACTAGATATAAGGAAGAAATGTTTTGCACTGAGGGTGATGAAACACTGGCACAGGTTGCCCAGAGAGGGGGTGGATGCCCCATCCCTGGAAACATTCCAGGTCAGGTTGGACGGGGCTCTGAGCAACTTGATTTAGTTGAAGATGTCCCTGCTCATGGCAGGGGGGTTGGACTAGATGACCTTTAGAGGTCCCTTCCAACCCAAACTATTCTATGATTCTATGAATATTGGCTGCTAGGACAGATTCCATTTGACACTATGCAGACAAACAGGATTGATAGGACAGTATTGTAAGAACGCAGCTCCAACCTGTTTGTTGGGTCAGTCACCTATGGATGACCCCTGGATTTCAGTTGATGGTTTCTGAAGAATTCATGTGTTGTTAGTAATATTAGAAGTAGCAATCTCTTACAGTGAACTGACAGAGCCAGAAAGAGAATGCGTCTGCTTTCAGAATGGGATAATACTTCAGCCAGCTGCCACCTAACCTTGGCAGCATGTAAGTGCATCCTTACTTCAGCAAACCTCCAAAACTTCACCCAGCAATTATACTCCATTGTCGTGGTTTAACCCCAGCCTGCAACTAAGCCCCCCCCAGCCACTCGCTCACTCCCCCCTGATAGGATGGGGGAGAGAATCAGAAAAGTAAAAGTGAGAAAACTCATGGGTTGAGATAAAGACAGTTTAACAAGTAAAGCAAAAGCCGCGCGTGCCAGCAAAGCAAAACAAGGAATTCATTCACTCCTTCCCATCAGCAGGCAGGTGTTCAGCCATCTCCAGGAAAGCAGGGCTCCATCACGCGTAACGGTTACTTGGGAAGACAAACACCATCACTCTGAATGTTCCTCCCTTCTTTCTTTTTCCCCCAGCTTTATATGCTGAGCATGACGTCATATGGTGTGGAATATCCCT
>NW_008795477.1:1421249-1424672 GCF_000699145.1 Aptenodytes forsteri
AAGGCCTTGACTCTGTGTCAGCACTGCTCAGCAGTAACAAAAACATCCCTGTGTTACCAACACTGCTTCCAGCACAAATCCAAAACACAGCCCCATACTAGCTACTGTGAAGAAAATTAACTCTAGCCCAGCCAAAACCAGCACATCCATTTACAGAGGATATTTCCTTAACTTCTGTAGAAATAATCACTGCTCCTGACACAATATTCTACTGGGTTTACATAGCTCTAGCTATGTACTCATGCCTTTCCACCTGCATTGCATCAAAAATCACGTTACACTCACTATAACCATTTCAGATAATCATAATGATACTGCACTTCTTAAATGCTCTGTGCACTAGGCTCCCGCTCCCATTCCCCATTTTCTTGAGATAGCATAAAGTTGTCAGGATGTCTAGATTTTTATTATCACTAGTGACATGGATATGAATGATACTGATGTGATAAGCTGGACATCTCGTTCAGCATCATTTCCTTGGGTAGAGAACATGCATTAAATAACATGATGATAGAAGATGCAAAATGCAATGTACACTTGCAGGAAAAATCCTTCGGTGATTTGCATTCAAGCAGAATAAATGGATAGCATTTAACCAGCTGAAAGCAAGCATTCCCTCCTATCACGACGGAAACAGGCATCAAATGACTCTTGAATCTCTGTAGTCATATAAGAAAATGAGTTCCCAGAAAGTTGCATTCTTCCTTCCTTCCTTTCATTAAGCATAATGACAAATATAAAGTTAATATTCAGTGGCTAACTGTTCCTCATCTAACAGCTTGTGGTTTTGGCACAGAAAGCTTTTCAGAAACTCAGGTCTCAGCTCAGGCTAAAAACATCAAAAATCATGACATAGCAAATTATTAGTAGCCACTGAAGTCTGGGTCAGCGTTCACCCTTGTGCCTTCCAGTTCTCCCTATGTATCATTTTTAGTAGTGTGAAGCAACAGCAACAAGACAACAAGACAACATGCAGTTCAGCAGATACTTAGGTAGTAAATTCTTACTACAGCTCTGAGCAAATAACAGAATCGGTAACACGATGTGCTCTTCTCCTATTTCCTACTCAGGTCCAGATTCATTCTGCTAGTGAATTAGTATTTCAGTATATCAGATTCTTGCCTGGGTGTCCACACAACGCAATCATCACAATCTAAACTAGAACAATCAGAGAGCCTTACAGGAGAGGTAACTCCCATTTTTGTCTTCCCAGTTCCGCTTGCATGCTCTTACCATGCCCTTTTATGCTTATTCCATGCATGTTCATTCCATTGTGTCATAAACTAAGATGCACATAGCCTGTAAAACTCTGTTAAGGTTGCAGGTATATATACTCCCCCCATCCTTCAAAATGCAAATCTTATTTTGACTGTATCATTATGTTTAAAGAATTGCAAATGGTAAAGAATGCACATAGGGAAATGTTCGCTACAGAGTACTCAGTTCAGTGCCACACAAGGTATTCTAGTATTTTCAGATTATCCACCCAAAACTCTAAATAACAGAAATGGAAGACAAAATGCATTGCAGGATCTATACGAGGGTACTCACTGTTATTGTTACTTCTAATACATACTTGACTAATTTCCTTGGAGAAGTATATCTACAGGAAATGTGAAATGTAAAAAGAATAGAACCACTTAAAAGATAAGAATAAAATACTGTTCCTTGTATAGGTGGAAAGCTGAGAGTTTACTTTGGGAACTGTAAAGAGAATTAGATTCAAAATGTACACAGGAAGAAAAATGTTACATAACAAAGCAGAACGATATGTACATAAAGCAAGTAATGGCTGTTATTGCCCAAGAGAGGCGACTGGTACTAAACGTTAGTGGGAATGGATCTTTACTTTCTCCTGTAAATCTGTATCCCTAATTAATACAAAGTAAAAGCCTAGCAGAATCTTGAGTTTGCACTTGTAAACCATCGTGGCAACACCTTTTAGTCCCTGACAAACAAGTTTATTTGCTTTACGGCAGCTTCCATTATAAACAATAACTGCACAGATTTAGAGGCCTAATTTCATGTGGAGGTGAGACTGTTTCATGGCCTTTCCTTCCAGAAGAGACGAAGCAGATGAAGCAAGGGTGAGAAGTAACAGAGGACACTGCAGCTACTTACTTTTTTGTACTAGACTCTGCAACAGAATCTAGAACTCCCGTAGGAACCGGGAAGCTGCAGTTTGAATCCGACCCCCCAAACTATAGACTAATACAGATGAGCCGGGAAGAAGGAGCCCCCTCTGCCATATACACGTGCAATTCTGCAATATGCATGATGGGTGGAGAGAGAAAGCTGTTGGTTAAGACACATCAAGAGAAAGAGGGCTGTGCTCTCTTCCAGTCCCAGAGCTGCTTTTAAGGTGGTATCTAGTGTTTTCAGTTGTTGCATGGTTGGCTGCCACGTGGATGGTAGTGTTCTGAAACACAATTTTAGAAACAGGAACATAAGGCAGGATTCCTCTTACCTAATTTCAGATTATAAAAGGAGATCAAGAGAGTAACTCATGTGTAGACATTTACGGTTAATAAAAGAAAACCTGTCCCTATGCCTTATTTTAAGATTCTCAGTCATTTTTGTTTTCCCAGTGACTGTGAATGCAACTTTTCCCAATTCATCTGTAGTAGTTAATTCTTAATCATATCTGAGAATTCATTCACTGTTAACCGCAGGCACTCACTGGGAATGTCCCTAACTTTCCAGTTACTTTTTCCTATTTTAGTTGAGCCTGTAGCTGTTTTAGTCAGAAGGAATAAATCTGCAAGGGTTACAAATGTTGGGGGAGGAAACCATAAACTATATAGTGATGACGTTACATTCAATTCGTCAAACAAACCTGGTGTCATTTAGCAGGGCAATAATTGATCAATGAAAAATATATCAGCCAGATGTGCTAAATTACATGTTCAGGTGCTTAGTGTGGGGCAGCTGATTTTTTTTTGAACATTGACTTACAAATTACAAAGCTATAGAATTGGGGTTGGATGCAATCATGATATACATAGGACAAGCACAGAAGCATGACAAGTCTTTTGCCAAGTGAGCTTCTGTGAACAATGTTTACAGAGACATACCTCCCACTACCTTCATATTAACTCTCCCAAGGATTCCTCTCATGAACTGTGAAAGAACTGGCATACTGTAGTAACAGTCAAAACCCATTAAACCTCTGCAAGAACAGAGTGTTTCCATCTAAGTTTTGGGGTTTTTTTACAGAAAACTCAAATTAAAAAAAAAAAAAGTTTGTCCCCACCCCCCCCCATAAAAGAAAAAAAAAAAAAAAACCACAAAAAAACCAGAATATAAATTATCAGAACAGAGAACAGAATTTCTCTTTTTCATAAAGGAATTCTGCATCCTCATAAATGGATATCATTAGTTCCCTTTTGTTGTGGTTTAACCTGGCAGGCAGCTAAACACCAC
>NW_008795477.1:1424752-1431989 GCF_000699145.1 Aptenodytes forsteri
AAAAAAAAGTAAAATTTGTGGGTTGAGATAAAGACAGCTTAATAGGTCAGAAAAGGAAGGGAAAAAAATAACAACAATAATGATAAAAGAATATACAAAATAAGTGATGCACGATGCAATTGCTCACCACCTGCCAACCGATGCCCAGCCAGTCCCCGAGCAGCGGCCCCCCCGGCCAGCTTTCCCCAGTTTATGTACTGAGCATGACGTCACATGGTATGGAATGTCCCTTTGGCCAGTTTGGGTCAGCTGCCCTGGCTGTGCCCCCTCCCAGCTTCTTGTGCACCTCCAGCCTGATCAGTCGGTAGAGCATGGGAAGCTGAAAAGTCCTTGACTAGTGTAAGCACTGCTCAGCAACAACTAAAACATCGGTGTGTTATCAACATTGTTCTCCTCCTAAATCCAAACCACAGCACTGTACCAGCTACTAGGAAGAAAATTAACAATCCCAGCCAAAATCAGGACACCTTTCTTGTTGCCTAATGGAAAACAGAAAAGTTTCTTACAACCTAGTAATTAATCTGTATGATTTAGTTGCTGTATGTGCCATACTTGTTACTCTTAAATACTCATTACGACTTCTGCATTGGCCTAGGAAATACCCTTCCATTAACAAAACCCTTCCTCGTGCATCAAGGAAAAGCACCTGTCACTTTTGCTTTTAAACTCTCTAATCTTTCTTTCCCTACTAAAATATCTGTGTGGCTGTCCTATAATGCAATTTTTAGGGATGCTGCCTGGAAAAAAAAAAAATGCTTTTCATAAGTGGCTTATTCACTGCACAGTGAAATCAAGAGGAAATTTTTTTTCCCCCATCAGCTTCAGACAGCTCTGGATAAGAAGTACATTTTCAAAGCATGGTTTGGGGATATATGGAAATCCTATTGACTGTTAGGATTCATATGAATAAGACCCATATACACTGATTTGAACACTTAGGGCTAAGTCATTGATTTTTTTTTGCAGGCTTTGTTTATAAACTGCTGTAGGGTTTCAGCACCCCGTGTCAAGCCCTATGCCTTAGTATTAGCATATTTTTCTGTCCTTTGTTAAATCAAATAGATTTTTCAGGCTACCCAGCTGCTTCAAATTAAAGCTCTGATTCCCTCATGGACTTTAGCTTGCTATAGATTTTCTTAAAAATGTCGACAACCTCTTTTGCTCTGAAGAGATGAGCTGAGGCAAGATAACCTTTGCACAGACAAAGCACCTGTATTTGCTGAACCTCGGTCCAGAATCATCTGCAAACTGCACTTAGGAAACCCCAAGTGTTTTTAGTTTATTCTGGACAGCAGACAGAAAACTTTCTACTTCCTCTCAGCTGTGTGAGAATTATTATAGTTTGAAATGAACAATAGTTTTATTTTTATTTCTTTTTTATCTGTTTCTCTAGATAATCTATGATATGACAAAAAAAGCCCCAATTTCACCTACGTTCAGTTCATTAAAACCTCTGAAATCTGGGAGATTTTGAATTAAGAATGATTGCTATATTTGACTCTGATATTCTGGGGAAGGATCCTTATTGCACAGGTATGTTCTTCACTGAGATGCTAATGATGTAAACTGTCAGGGGAGTGATCCCATACATGAATAACAAAGAAGCAACTTAGTCTAACAGCAGTGAATGCTGCAAAGAAAACATAGTCCATCCATCCCAAACATTACAACACTGAAAACTGTGCCATCAAGGGAAAGTTGTGTTCAATTACAGACAAATTTACATTAAATACAAAGCTACCGGTAACTGAAAAACAAATTTGGAAAAGACTATACAGGATTCCAGTGCTTCCTTAGGTAAACACATCTACCTCTCAGCAATGCCAAAATAGGTCTCCGTGAATAATTGATTTTTTAGTTTGGTGGCCAAATCTACAAATCACATGAAAGGTACCACTTTAAAAAAAAGTACTTATGTAAGAAAGGTTGAATTTTGTTTAAAAATGTACATATCTTCAGACTGGCTGAAACTATTTTTTTCTATGATAAATGACACAGCCATGAACATTATTAGCCAACCAGAAGCAAAATATGTCCCAAAGCCATGTATTCAGCCTTAGTTAACACCTTTATAATAACTTTATACAACTTCATCCCATAATCAGTGCAGCTGGGATTATAGATTTGACTTTTTTTTTTTTAGCTTTTTGTTACTGAGGTCATCATTTAGCTTTGCTTTAAAATACACATTTGGCAATGCTGAAATATGGAATGCTTTTGGTATCTGCTGGAGATGGAAGCAAAATTGCTACAAAATGCTGAAGTGTATCACTGATAACATTGACAAACACGATTTATCTATAAAGATATTCTAAGCATAACAGGGTGGACAAATCACAGGTCATAGAGTGTTTTCAGTTTCTTAAAAAAACATACAAAAATCAAAAAAAAGGAAGATTATGAAAAGAATAAGTGCAAAAAGCAGTGGGTTTAGCCTATTTTCCTCATATTCTTTCATTTTTCATCAAGCCACTATAAATAATGTAAACTCTAGCAAGTATATGTTTATTCCAAACATTCATTTTTTTCAAGTTTCACTGAGACTTGCAAAAAAAGGACTTAAAGCATCAATTCAAAGTGAATTGGGTGTCAAAACCTGAATGATATTACTGGTACAAATTGGGGAAAAAGGGTCCTATTCTACTTTAGGGGATCACTGATGAAAAACATAACTGTATGAACTTTTATAACATTGATGCAAGCACCTAGCAGTTTTGTGTTATACTTCACAATTAGAAAATATGTTATATTGATTGAACATAGATAATCAAACTCCTCTCCCCTTCCAAAAAAAAAAAAAACCCACCACCTCTGGTTCAGAAACCAGTTAGTATTTGCAATCTGTTCTTAAGACTTACATTAAAAATTACTATTTTGGCAAGTGGAACATTTACAGAACATGATTTCTTAATAACTTATATGAAATTAACACTTTAAGAGTTTTTTTAATAATCACAATATTTAACATTTGAGAGAGAAAGCAATCTCTGCATCTAAATCTTTTAAATAAGAGCCTTAGCTATAAAATAATTTTGTCCTAGGCTCAAAATCCACTCATACGGAGATGCTCAAAAGCCACTGGCACTATTTGAACCCAAAATACAATTATAATCATTTGGCTAAAAATAAAAATAAATAACTAACTTGGATGCTGAATTAATTTATAGTATTTTACACTGCAGTTGGAAAACTGTGCGATGAGTTCTGGCATAGCATTTCTGGAAATAATTCAAAAGATAAAAGAATTCTGGGGAAAACAAGTCTAACTGGGTAGCTATAGAGCAGAAAGCTGGAGTTCTACAACTCCTGAAAACGGCTGCCTTCTAGTCTTCAAAGCCTCTGGTCTTCCATGGATTCTGTAAAGCTGACCCCCAGAAACAAAGACAACCATAAACTTTGACCGACGTTGCTATCAAAACATTTCATTCAGATGATCTTATAATCTTTCTACCTGGGAAAATAGATGAGGTTAATGAAAATCTTTTACTGACTTCAGTGGTTCGTGATCATGCAGCTGGCAAAACCAGATTTAGCTACAACATTTAATGTAGCTGGCCAATGACAAAAATACAGACCATGTTGTTACAACAGGTTGAATACAATATCAAGAAGCAAGGCTTGATTTTTGTTTGGTGTTTTTTGTTTTCATTTTTCTATTTCACTTTTGCAACCATTTAGAAATTGTTTCTCTGATAAGCATTTTTTTCACATTTGTATTTGCCAGCTGGATGAGTCCACTGCTACCAAACTAGAAAATTAAGGTTACCTTTGGAAGAACTCCCTGCTCCCAATCTATTTCTATGAGTTAGAAGTATCCCCAGTAGATACTGATAGCTATTAATTTGTGATTTTAGGGTAGAATGACCGTTACTTCAAGTAACAGAAGCAGAATTGGCAAATTATTATCTATCATAAATACAGTAACCTTGGAAAGTTGTAGAACCATAAAATTCACATCACAAAGACAACTCTCTGGATGAAAAAGGACCTGGTATTAACGAGCAGCAGAGCATCATCAGTCTTCCTGATAGATGGACATAGATTAATCTGCTGTTCAGTGGTTCATAGCAAATCATGGAATGTCTACCTTCCTTTACACTGAAAATGCTACTCCCTTTGCTTGTCAGGTTTTTCACTTAAACACAGACTAATCTCTTCCTTCCTGTGGTGGTAAACTCAGTCTATCTTTGCTGGACTCTAATAACTACCTCCTAATTTTATTCTACTGTATTTTGTGCTAAAAATTTTCACCAAATGGGATGTTGGTAGATTGTTCTGCCATTTATTTTAAATAGATTAAGTTAAGATAGCAGGGGTCTTACTGTATTTTGATAAGAAACAATGACAATTACATTTTTGAAATAATTCTCATACCTACAAAAAAAAAAATCTTCTGTTTATTTAACTATTCAGCTTACATCTTCTGTGTATCATGTCAATCAGATCCTGAACACAAGTTTTAAAAGTAACCACAAAAAAGTTTATACCTTACATTTAAGTCCTGGAATACAACTGAAGCTTTCAAACCGCCCTTTATCTGTTTTATCTTGAATTCTGTACAATACCGTTAATTTGGAGTTCAATCTGAATACGAATTTCTCCAGAAGATTCATTGATTTTCCACTGGCAATTAATCCTGGATCCCTGAGATGCTTCCACATTATTTCATTGTAATATAACTTTTCTAAAAATTAAATTTAAATTAAACAAATTTTATTTGGCTTATTTCATTCTTATGTGTATTTCTGCCTACTTAGCCCTCCACTTTTACTGGCCATTCTAAATTATATGCATGCACACAACTATTTTGAATAGTTTTTTTCCTAAAACTGTGTAAACACTAATGAACTACCCTTGCCAAGGTGCAAGATGAAATTAAACTCATGTTTTATTGCAGCAGTTGTTGTCTACTGACACCCAGCTATTTTTTTTGCATGGTTCCTTCCCTACTGCAAACTTAATTCTGAGAATGTTCCCTACATATTAAGCAAGTTTCATGTATCTAGTTAATGCAACACTGATCTGTCTGCATCTTAGAAATGATTTGTGCCTAAACAATACAATTGTTTGGGAAGATGTATATTTTCGTACCTGAAAAAGGAGTAACACCTTAGCAAACAATGACATTTATTGCAACTTACAGCCTGGGTACGAAAACACATGGTCCAAATTGAGGATTAACTTTCCTTCAAAGCTTGTAGAGTTTTTGTTTTGGTTTTTTTTTTCCTTTTTCAAATAAAAATTGGCTTTTAAAAAAATGATTTTTTTTTTTAAAAAGGGGAAAGATGTCTCTCTCCCAAATAGACTTTAATATTTAAAGAAAGTAGTTAAAAAACTGAACAGTCCTAACCATGAGGTGACAAATCCATCCAAAAAAGAAGAAAAGGAATGTGGAGGGGGAAATTATTAAAATATTGCAGAAATCAATTTTCTATACTGGCTTCTCAGATTGTTAGTCAACATAATGAAGGATTTTCCTATTTTTCCTATTTTCCTTTTACTTTCAAAGGTAAAGTAGAGTTTCCGTGACAATATGGACGTTGAGTAATCATGTGTCATTGCTCTTCCACTATTTTTTTTTTTTTTACTTGGCCTCCTTAGGCATTTCTGAGAAAGAACATCTTCTCCGTATAAAGTTCTACCGTGCCTGATAATCGTGTCTTTTTTATAATTTTAACTCTTCCATTTTATATCATCCCTTAAGACAACTATGATAACAATATTATTGTATAATTTAAGCATAAAACAATCAAATTGCATTAAAAGGAAATAAAGTGTTTTGTACTTTAACAGTCCTTGTGAGAATTTAAAATCAGAAATGTCCAAGTAAAGTTGAGAGACCTGTGAACCTTCAATCTCAGCACAACTGAACAGTCTTTATGGTACTTAAGAATATTTAAAGCACTAATCTGACACTCAGAATCTGTGGTTCTGTCACAGACTTCCTGCATTGCATCTTAATATCACTGCTTCTTCTCTCCAACAGTAATTGTAGCACTATTAGCTGTTACATTCACAAAATAAAAATTATGACCTTTTTCAAATGTTTATTTGACTTTAATCAAGCCCAGAATCATTTGCTGTTTGTTATATGACTACCTGAGGCATTAAGTCTCAGTATCATGCTTTTATATTGACATGATAATGTAACTATGCTCACTTAAGTCATTTAATGCTGTTGAATTGTCAAAATGAGGGCCTTAAAAGCATTTATATAGAATTCTGTTCCTACAGTAGAGTCAATTTGGACAAAAGAGCCAGAAGTACACTAGAGGTTTTTAGAATACTATTTGGGAGAAGCAGGGAAAAAGGTGGAATAATAGAAAACCAAGTGATAAAGATTACCTGTTGTATCTAATGATAATGGTTACCTATTCTATTAATTGTACAATGAATAATTTCTGTGATTTGAAAGCACATGGTAGAAAAGTACAGAATTTAAAGAATTGTAAGCATTAATGCTTTGTGCTTTGCTTTAGGTTTACCAAGCCAAAAGAGATCAGTTGGTTTGGGATTTTTTTCCTGGCAAATACTAAAATGTAAGAAAACATCACAATTTTCAATTGTTAAATAAAAATAAGTTTAAAAACTTATTTAATTAAAAAAGGAAAATTTGTCAAAAACATTCTGCATGAAAATAATCTCCCATGTCCAATTATAACATTCGGGTGCATTTAGTTATGTGATGCTGTGAGTTCCATGCAGTTCCCATAAGACCCTTAGAGCCTTATAATGCCTTTCACATTATAGTCCTATGCATAAAATTCTGATAAGCATTTCTTTGCTGAGTAGCTCTACAGCAAGCTAGAATGAAAAACTGTTTAAAGCTATATTACCACCTCTCAGAAAAGCTCTACTAAAATTTTAGTTTTCTATTCTTGTGTTTCAAACCACTATAGAATCATAGACTGGTTTGGGTTGGAAGGGACCTTAAAGATCACCTAGTTCCACCCCCCCTGCCATGGGCAGGGACACCTTCCACTAGACCAGGTTGCTCAAAGCCCCGTCCAACCTGGCCTAGAACGCTTCCAGGCAGGGGGCATCCACAGCTTCTCTGGGCAACCTGTTCCAGTGCCTCACCACCCTCATAGTGAAGAATTTCTTCCTTATATCTAATCTAAATCTGCCCTCTTTCAGTTTAAAGCCATTACCCTTTGTCCTATCACTACATGCCCTTGTAAAAAGTCCCTCTCCAGCTTTCTTGTAGGCCCCCTTCAGGTACTGGAAGGCTGCTATA
>NW_008795477.1:1432889-1436868 GCF_000699145.1 Aptenodytes forsteri
GAGACTGACTGGCCTGTAGTTCCCGGGGTCTTCCTTTTTTCCCTTTTTAAAAATGGGGGTTGTGTTTCCCCTTTTCCAGTCAGTGGGAACTTCACCGGACTGCCACGACTTCTCAAATACGATGGATAGTGGCTTAGCAACTTCACCGGCCACTTCCTTCAGGGCCCGCGGATGGATCTCATTGGGTCCCATGGACTTGTGCACCTTCAGATTCCTTAGATGGTCTCGAACCTGATATGCTCCCACAGTGGGTGGCTCTTCATTCTCCCAGTCCCTGCCTTTGCCTTCTGCGGCGTGGGCGGTGAGGCTTGAGCACTTGCCAGTGAAGACCAAGGCAAAAAAGTCATTGAGTACCTCTGCCTTCTCCGTATCCCAGGTAATGTTTCGTTCTGGAGAGAGGGCCCACTTTCCCTAGTCTTCCTTTTATCCCCAACGCACCTATAGAATCTTTTCTTGTTGCCCTTGATGTCCCTGGCCAGATTTAATTCTCTCAGGGCTTTGGCTTTCCTAACCTGAACCCTGGCTACTCGGACAATTTCTCTGTGTTCCTCCCAGGCTACCTGTCCTTGCTTCCACCCTCTGTAGGCTTCCTTTTTGTGTCTGAGTTTGTCCAGGAGCTCCTTGTTCATCCCTGCAGGCCTCCTGGCGTTTTTGCCTGACTTCCTCTTTGTTGGGATGCATCGCTCCTGAGCTTGGAGGAGGTGATCCCTGAATATTACCCAGCTTTCTTAGGCCCCTCTTCCCTCCAGGGCTTTGTCCCATGGCACTCTACCGAACAGATTGCTGAAGAGGCCTGTCAGCTCTCCTGTATGTATGGATGCATGTATGTATTACATTCAGTTTGATGGACTCCCCGCATATTCATTTTAAGCATTTCAATGAGTAATTTCTGCAAGCACCACAACAGAAATACCTGTTAAAATATTTATATACCTTTACTGCCTCAGTGATAGAGTCAAGATTCTTACTGTAACTGTTAATACAACAGCAGATTTAACAGACCAGGGTTTCACTTCCATGGAGTCTTGTAATGCTTTCTTACAATGGGTTAGAACGATTTTCTGTTTTATTTATAATCTGAAGTAAAATATGCTTCACACTGATAGCACAATTAGAGTTCTAACAGCCAAAGGTTCTTGCCAGTAATTTAAACCCTAGAAACAATCCTTTCCTAGGCTTTATTGCCAAAGCTCATGAATGGACTATTCTTTGCTCGCATGGGTAACAATCCTGCTAAGGATCACAAAATTCTGACTGTAATACTAAAGCGCTCCTGACATCAACCACTAGAGCAGCAAATAACCTCAAATTTGCCGAACCCTCTAGACCTGCAAACTTTTTCAGGAATCGCTTTGTCACCTATATGCTTGTGGATGACAAATAATAATTTGGAAATGCATTGTATTTTTGCTTAGAATAGCAGTAGCTGAAAGTCAAGGATTTCAGAAGTCCCTGCCATCCAATACTCCGCAGCCTTATAAACATCAGTGAATGTAAGAGAAATCAGCCTTTTTCTCAAAAAAAAAATAGTCTCAAATATTGATCCTCCACTTTGCTCTTCCTCACCTCTCTTAACAAGAACCTCTTGTCAAAACCTGCATCAAGATACAAGGAGATATGAGGTTACTGTCTAGCCGGTCAGTCCCTAGCAGTAAGACAAACAGCCTTTTTCTCAAAAAAAAATAGTCTCAAATATTGATCCTCCACTTTGCTCCTCCTCACCTCTCTTAACAAGAACCTCTTGTCAAAACCTGCATCAAGATACAAGGAGATATGAGGTTACTGTCTAGCCGGTCAGTCCCTAGCATGCCTTAAGGCATGGGGCTATTTCTGTCCCCAGCACAGGACTTCACATTTGCCTGTAGAAATTCCTAAGTTTGCTATCAGCCCCCTCCTCCAGTCTGTTGAACTCCCTCTGACCAGCCGCCCTGATGAATGTTACTCACACCTGACAGCCAGTTAGACTTCCAGTGACACCTGCCCTTTAAGCGCAACAGTCCTGCCAGTTTTTCACCCACCTTCTAATTCACCAATGCAGTCCATATCTCCTCACTCCAACTGGAAAGATACTGTGTCAGACCATCAGAAGCCTTGCTAGTGTCAAGGTAAACCATTTTCTCTGCCTTCCTCTTGTCCACAGAGCTAGTCACTTCAAAATAAAAAGGCAATCAGGATGGTCTAGCATAATTTAATCTCGATAAATCCATGCTGTCTATTCTCAGTCACTTTCCTGTCCTTCATGTGCCTGGAAATTTGTTCCCAGGGACAGAGATAAGACTGACCAACTTCTAGTTCCCTGAGCCATTCTTCGCCTTTTTGGGATATGGCTGAAACATTTGTGTTTTTCTATCACCGGGGTTACCTTAACTCTTCAAATGACACAGAACAGCCTCACAATGCAGTTCCTTCAACCCATTCTATCTGGTCTCAAGGACTTCTGTATATCCAGGGCAACTAAGTCATCCCTCACCTGATTCTCCTCTACTGTGTGTAGTATGTCTTTGCCCCAAAATTTACAACTATACAGACAGACCAGGGAGGCCCAACAGCAGACCTGGTCTAGTAAAGACTTAGGCAAAGAAGTCATTGAGTACCTTCACCATGTCATTTACATGTAGAACCCCTTTTATTTTTGTCCTCCATACCCTTCTCCCATGTCAAGTCCCACGTAGCTTTGATATTCCTTAATTCCATCCCAACATGTCTGGGTGACACTGCTGTATTCCTCTTTGGTTGTCTTTCCCTACTTCCACTTCCTATATGCTTCCTTTTTTGTGTTTGGCATCAGTCTGGAATTCCTTGTTCAAACAAGCTGGCTTCTTGTCATGCCTGTTTGCCTGCAAATAAAAACAGGTAGTTCTTGGGCTTTGAAGTAGTTGCCCCTGACAATCAGGACTCTCCTGCATCCTGCTGTCCTTCAGAGCAGCTTCCCTAAGGAACCTGTCTACCTATTTACTTAATAAGCCGAAGTTTACTTCCCTCAATTCCTGGGTCTTTAGTCAACTACTTGTCTTCCTCACTTCCCTCAGGTTCTTAAACTCTTCTTTTCCTTGGTCACTCGGTCCTTATATATGAATAGCAAATCCAGCAGAGCACCTCCTCTTGCCAGCCCTTCCAGCTCCTGCGTTACTGGCAATGCCCCTGACAATTCAGAAATCTCTAGGTCATCCAGTCTCCTTATCATATGACCCTTTCAACAGAGGGTGAGGTAGTTGAAGTAACCCATGAGAATCAGGGACTGCAACCAGGAAACTTCTGCCACCTGTAGGAAGAAGCCTTCATCCAACTTCTTGACCAGAGAGTCTGTTGCCCTTTAGTTGACCTCATCTCAGATCCTAACTCATAATCTCTCTCACATGTCTATCATCCCTTCCACAATAGAGCCTAATTCTGTCCCAGCTGCTTCTTGGCAGGCAAAGTGCATCCCCCTTGGCTCATATTCCCTGCCTGTCTTTCCTAACAGAGCCTATATCCGTCACTTCAGTAGCATTTCCATAATGTAAGCTATCCTACATCTCTGTATTTCCACAGCCCAGTGACTACACAAAACCTTTCATTTCCATACTTTTTTGTTTACTTCTTTTTTTTTTTTGTGCTTTGTCAGCTGCATTTCTTTGTGACAGGCAGGTGAGATAGGCCTGTGTCACCCTGCTTCTCAAAGGGAATGTGAAAGGTCGCCTGTTGCTTGTCCTGTACATATTTCTGCCTTATCCTTCATTCTCCCACTTTTCTGTGTGCTTTGGTCTCCACCCTCCAATGAACCTGGTTTAAAACCTTCCTCACTAGGTTAATAAGCCTATTAGAAAAGATGGCCTTAGAATCATAGAATCATAGAATAGTTGGGGTTGGAAGGGACCTCTAAAGGTCATCTAGTCCACCCCCCCTGCCATGAGCAGGGACATCTTCAACTAGATCAGGTTGCTCAGAGCCCCGTCCAACCTGACCTGGAATGTTTCCAGGGATGGGGCATCCACCACCG
>NW_008795477.1:1437763-1457204 GCF_000699145.1 Aptenodytes forsteri
ACAGTCCACCCATCAAATCCATCTCTCTCCAGTTTAGAGAGAAGGATGTTGTGGGGGACCATGTCCAAGGCCTTACAGAGGTCCAGACAGACGACATCTGCAGCCCTTCCCATGTCCACTGATGTAGCCGCTCCATCATAGAAGGCCACTAGGTTGGTCAGGCAGGACTTGCCCTTGGTGAAGCCATGCTGGCTGTCTCGAATCACCTCCCTTGTCCTGCTTTGTCAGGTCAATAGGAAAGTACTGACATCTCATCCCTCCTGCCTCAAGATTGAATGAATCAGATAGATGAGATATCCACCTGTCCTCACTGATCTTAGGGGGAGCAAGACGATCACTATTTAGACAGCTAAATTTACGCAAGCTGAATTCCAGCTGTTACACTGGAACCTCAGCCTCTGAGGCAGACTTTCTACCAGTCATCTCAAAGCTTTTCCTAATGCTTGACATGTATCTTATAAACAGGCTAGAACTTGACTTTCAGCGGACTTCCATACTTCTGGACAAAGATGAGAATTTGGGCAAACGTGATTGTACCCTGATTAAAATTGCTTGTATACCTGTATCCAGTATCTTCATCAGTCCTCAGTGTTTCATCACACAATTCCTATACTTTTTTTCCCCACAGTCTGTTGAGACTTCTTTTCTACCTCACACAAACCCATCCAAGATATAATCCACATGCTTCTGGCCTGCAGTTTAAAATGTCTACAAATCCTCTTGGACATACTCAGTTTTATAGAAGTTTATAGAACTGAAGGTAGTCACTTTATAAGATAACTGTTCCCATTCATATACTGCCACGATTAATATCTTGACTAACACTACTCTGGTTCTTTTCTGTTC
This sequence comes from Aptenodytes forsteri, assembly GCF_000699145.1. Taxonomy (NCBI): domain Eukaryota; kingdom Metazoa; phylum Chordata; class Aves; order Sphenisciformes; family Spheniscidae; genus Aptenodytes; species Aptenodytes forsteri. The sequence goes on from NW_008795477.1 coordinate 1,438,610, forward strand.
ACAATCTCAAAGAAATGGCTTCAAAATTTGGAAGCTCCTTCATGCTTTTTTTCTTTGGTCATCATTTTTGCTCTGTGCTGTGGCTCTATACAGATACAGGTTTGCATAATGATTGTTTTTTACCTGTTTCATTATCATGCCCTTTGCTATCATTTAAACTGCACCAGTGACCTATCAGCACAGAATCTCAATTATTTTAAATCCTTTTAGATTTGTTTGGTCTGTGTTACGTTTAAATTCTGTGTCCAAAGAAACATTTTTGAAATTCTAACCTTATTGGTAAGACAAACAAAAGCTCAATTTCTTCGCTCTTGACACTCTGAATGCTTTACTTTATACGGCTAACTCGAGTCTTTCCTACCCTGAAGCTATTACCCATTGGCAGAAGACACAGATACGAATCCTGTCAGTGGCATTGCTGCACTAGAAACCAGATGTCAAAATAGAAAACTATGCCATGTATTCTTGACAGGAGGAGCTTATTAGCCTGTGATAATATACAAATAATTCCTTGGAATTTACCCATAATAACCAACTCAAAACATAAAAATTTCTGAAAAGACAGGCTGTACTCTAAATTGTTGCAAGGCAAGGGATGGGTTAAAGATTTTGGGGGATATATTTTGGAAATGTTTCTTCTGACACATCTTGTTATGATATTACGCATCTTGTGGCATTAGTCACATCATCACTTCTCACATGGAGAAACATGTTCGACACAACACAATGTGATGTGTCCAAAGTAATGTATCATCTGTAAAATAAGATTTGTAGGTGCTTTCTGATCTCGGAAGCACAACTTCTTCCTTTTGATTTTAAAAATATCTATTTTTCTGGATGTTTTCCTCTCTGACACTCCCTTCTTAAGTGAAATACGGTTCCCCATATGTCTCCCAGATTACTCATAATTGAGCAAGGTAGGATGAAAATATTCATTGCATCAATGGCAATAGAGAAGACAATTTTGTGAGAATGACAGAAAGTGGGGTTTGTTTTCTTGCTTATTTTGTATGGCAGCAGTACTTTTTAGCTTTTGGATGATCTCATTATGAACAGGTCTTCCATTCTCTGGCTTTAAGGAACTTTAAATACAGCTGAAGGCTGGGAACGTTTGGTAGCTTTATTTGTTTTCTCCACTGAATAGAAGGACCTAAAAATTGTATGTTCAACCCTCTGATCTTACATGGCTAAAGTTAGAACTTATCCTGGTGATTAAGTCATGATTCTTCTTGCAATGACAGAAAGAAAACAAATTTTAGTACACCTGCTGAGCAATGGCTGATCCTCTACTGAAAGTTTTTGTTTTGTTGTGTTTTTTATTTAAAAAGGGCAACTGAGCTCCACAGTCCAATCAGCATAGATAGGTAAAGTCCTGTCCAAAAATCTTGGTACTAAGACTCACCAAAAATCCAGAATGGGAAGCATCTAGACAATAATTAATTACCTGAAGAATGCTTGTTTTTCAGACTGACAGGAATACAATGTACAATGTGACAACTTACTTCAGCCCAAGAGACACCAGGAGTCTGTCCTGTACTCTACAGAACAATTAATAATTTCTTGCTAAGAATAACACATATAAAAGTTATCAAAACCAACAAACAGTTCCTGGTGTGATACCATTTATGCGCAGATGCAAGAGCAAATGTACCCTTTGATATCAACACAGAGTGGACACAATTTCCATCTGTAAATTCATGTTTTCATTATAATAGGTAAGTTTCAATTTATCTAAGAAAGATAAATCCTTAGTTTTAAAATACAACTAAGAAAGCTCCATCCTAGTGCTGTATCTGAGAACATGACTGTTGTTATTATTTTCAGAGGTATTTTAAATGGGTATTATGAAAGAAAACACAGAAGCAGCATTTGCTGTCACAGCCTCCTGGAGTATAACACAGCAAGCTAGTATTTCCTTCAGTGTCTAAACTTCAAGAGAAAATGATGCTGAAATCAAGCAGGCAGGAAAGAGAGAAAAATATCAGGGAGAAAGAAAGGTGTACAGCTTTGGGAAAAAAAGCATAGAATTCTAAAAGGGGATAAGAACTTGTTCCCATTTTGCACCAGCTTTATTCTGGACTTACTCCAGTTTTGCCATAATTTGCATGAGAATCATACCCAAGAGCTTGATTTTGAAGTGGAATACTTAAAACAGCCTCATCCACCTCTTTGTGCCTCGAGGCTTGTAGGTGGCCATGTGGGTATTAATGGGCCTAAAAGGCACAAGATTTCAGAAAACATGTTTCTGTATTGCAAAGGGTGATTAATTCTTACTGAGTAGAGACTACTTCACTTAACCTGATAATATTTTGTTCCTTGGTTGCTAGGAAGAGGAAGGAAAAAAGCAACCATAAACAAGCAAGCAAGCACCCAGCTTGGTAACTCAAAATATCATCTCACTTTATGAAATTACACTGATGTCCCCTTCTGCAATAAAGAAAAAACAATGTCTTTTCCAATCCATGTAATAATATTGATTTTTCCCTTTTTTACGGGGAGCTGGCTCTTCAAAAATGTAGCAACATAGAATATCACTCTTCTCAACGAGCTACAAAGCATAATCGTTTGGAATAGACTAAAATCATATGAAAAAAATCCAGTTTATTCACCTAAACCAACAAGCAGTTCCAGAACATCTTGAGGAAAAAAAAAGATACATAGTCACAACAAATAAATCCTTGAACAATTATCTGTGTTGTACAATCTGTATAGCTTCTAGCCTATCCTCCAAACTGGGCCACTGGGACTATTATATTTTTCTTCCTGTTTACTTCTGTCTTTAGGAGCGCTACTCAAAAGCTTCATGCCCCAGCTCACACCCAGACACTTCTAACTTCCCTGATACTTAGTCCCCTTTTTTTTTCCTGTGAAACAAGTTTCCTACACACAGAGATGTGACTTCAAAAAGCTCTATAGGACACGTTTGTTTTTTCCTCAGAAGCGCTCACGTAGTGTACATACATGGACCTAATAACAAAAAGTTCAGTTCCTGGAAAGTGTTTGCCAAATCTAGAGTGACCCTGCAAGGTTTTGCCTCAGGCAAAATTGATTACCTCAGAAAGATTTCCAACATTTTTCTCAGCTGCAGAACAATCTTTCCATTGCAAGACCATCAAAAGTCATTCCTGATTTTTTTGAAGTACAAGCCAGGATCACAGTTTTCTTTCCTAAGGTCATGGTATTCTGTTGGTCCCTGACATGCTAGCTGGTCTTCTAGGAAACCCAGTGAGATCACTCTGATGATTCAATGCCCTCTATATGGAGGATGATTTTAACAGGCCAATTCAACAATGCAGTTTAACATATCTGCCCTGCCAGACTGGGCAGCTCTCAACCGTACCCCTGCTCCTCCATCTCGGTCAAACATTTAGCAGCCAAGTCGCAGCTATCAGGACTAGTAGTTGCACAGTCATTCAGCAGGGAATAGGACCATACAACACTGACTAACAGGAGAGCCTGACTTTTTGACTCTCCACTTGACTGGCAAACTATATAGAGCGATTCCTGGGAATTATTTAAGAGTTGAAAGTGTGAAGGAAAACACTTGGTTACTGCAGTTAGAAGAGAAAAATATGACTTGGAGAGGAAGGAATACTGTATAATGAAAGAGAAGGGGTGATTTGGAGGTCTGCCAGATAGTGTGGAGAGTACTGAATACTGAGAGAAATGTTGATGTCAAGAAAACTTCAAGAGAGATGCGGGTATTAAACAGGATTCTTTTGACTAATTCTCACCATTCTTCCACTGAAGTTATAATACAAGAGCCCTACAACAGATGGGTGAGGTATTGATGCCTGTCAGATAAACAAGTCACTTCTGATCAGCTGCTTTGCTGTTGCTGTATCGATTACAGTAGGTTGACTTATCTCTGAGGGATGTCTCTGCCTTACGCAACTGCATATGCATCTCAAAACTCAGTGACAGGCAGGAGCTGGTATCCTGCAAAAGTGCAATGAGCTGTGATTTTTATATAAGATAGTGGCCTTTTCAACAGTACACTGTGGAGTGCTTCCCTATTCCAAGGACTGGCTGTGCACCTCTGTGTCCCTGTGAATTATGACTATCCCAATCCTTTTTTCCCCTCCTCTCTAATTTTTCTTGTTCACAAACCACAGTGTGTCATGTCCTTAACAGGAGATTCCTGGGACGATTAGGGAACCAGTGCAGGTGCCCTGCACTTTGCATCAAAATGCTAAAAGAAATGCTGATCAAGTATTTAATAGAAGCTGCTCCACATGGAAGGAAAATACTTCCACGTGGAATGAAGATACAGAGCAATATTCTGAATTAGTGCTTCAGTATTCCCGGCTCTTGCTGAGTGAGAAGAGAAAGCAAGCTGAAATCATCAGTGACTCACCCCTTTATGTGATACACTCACGCCTGACAGATGAAGCATACAGCGGTCAGTTAACCCTCCCAATAAGGTTTATGTGCAATAATGGCTGACTACAAGGGAATGGGCTTCCAATTCTGCAAGGATTTTTGCTTCAAGGCTTATTTCCACCAAACAATCACAAAACCAGCGATCGACAAGAAACTGAGCAATGATTTCTAAGTTTCTCAGTAGAAAAGAAAAAAAAAAGAAAAAAAAGAAAAAAAGATAAAACTGATCTTTCAGGTTCTATATAATTCATTTTATTTCCCAGGATATTTCTACCAGTTGGGCAGTGAGATCTGTTAACCATCTGTAAGTTGTCTTGTGACTTTGTAGTCTCACTCTGTGAGGGATGGCTATTTCAAACCACAAAATCCCACAAGATGGGTTTGCAGCATGCAGCAGTTTCTAATATAATTGCTGCTGCTGAACAGATCGCATACTTTTTGCTCACCAGCACACGTAATTTTTATTTATTCAGTTTCATGGAGAAGCTAAAAAAGGTTATCTGTACTCCTTAAAAAAAAATTACGCAAATCTTCTCACTGTGATAATACAATTTCATATACAAAGCACAACAGGACACTCAAAAATCAAATCTTCCTCATATTCCAGAAGGCAGCCACCAATGCATTCTGGTCTTTAAGATATTTATCCAGTATTGACAAATGAAGGATATAGAAGCTGTAATTCCAGCCTACTTAAAATCTTGAGATCATTTAAAATGATATTTAATTTTTATTTTATTTTCCCCATTGGGTGTTAATCAGGAGAGAGTGCATTTACAATGTCTTTCAAGTTCTTCTCTACAAGCTGAGAGGTTATAAATTTTCCTTGAAATAATAATACAAAAAAGAATGCTGTTGTGATCCACAAGAAAACCTGAATCCTCAAACTGTGGAACTTTAGGAAGAAAATACCAGGTAGCACAAGATTTTATTTTTTAATCATTTCCTATGTGTCCCTGTGAACTATGACTATCCCAATCCTTTTGGGATCCCCTCCTCTCTAATTTTTCTTGTTCACAAACCACAGTGTGTCATGTCCTTAACAGGAGATTCCTGGGACGATTAGGGAACCAGTGCAGGTGCCCTGCACTTTGCATCAAAATGCTAAAAGAAATGCTGATCAAGTATTTAATAGAAGCTGCTCCACATGGAAGGAAAATACTTCCACGTGGAATGAAGATACAGAGCAATATTCTGAATTAGTGCTTCAGTATTCCCGGCTCTTGCTGAGTGAGAAGAGAAAGCAAGCTGAAATCATCAGTGACTCACCCCTTTATGTGATACACTCACGCCTGACAGATGAAGCATACAGCGGTCAGTTAACCCTCCCAATAAGGTTTATGTGCAATAATGGCTGACTACAAGGGAATGGGCTTCCAATTCTGCAAGGATTTTTGCTTCAAGGCTTATTTCCACCAAACAATCACAAAACCAGCGATCGACAAGAAACTGAGCAATGATTTCTAAGTTTCTCAGTAGAAAAGAAAAAAAAAAGAAAAAAAAGAAAAAAAGATAAAACTGATCTTTCAGGTTCTATATAATTCATTTTATTTCCCAGGATATTTCTACCAGTTGGGCAGTGAGATCTGTTAACCATCTGTAAGTTGTCTTGTGACTTTGTAGTCTCACTCTGTGAGGGATGGCTATTTCAAACCACAAAATCCCACAAGATGGGTTTGCAGCATGCAGCAGTTTCTAATATAATTGCTGCTGCTGAACAGATCGCATACTTTTTGCTCACCAGCACACGTAATTTTTATTTATTCAGTTTCATGGAGAAGCTAAAAAAGGTTATCTGTACTCCTTAAAAAAAAATTACGCAAATCTTCTCACTGTGATAATACAATTTCATATACAAAGCACAACAGGACACTCAAAAATCAAATCTTCCTCATATTCCAGAAGGCAGCCACCAATGCATTCTGGTCTTTAAGATATTTATCCAGTATTGACAAATGAAGGATATAGAAGCTGTAATTCCAGCCTACTTAAAATCTTGAGATCATTTAAAATGATATTTAATTTTTATTTTATTTTCCCCATTGGGTGTTAATCAGGAGAGAGTGCATTTACAATGTCTTTCAAGTTCTTCTCTACAAGCTGAGAGGTTATAAATTTTCCTTGAAATAATAATACAAAAAAGAATGCTGTTGTGATCCACAAGAAAACCTGAATCCTCAAACTGTGGAACTTTAGGAAGAAAATACCAGGTAGCACAAGATTTTATTTTTTAATCATTTCCTATGATTTATGTATTAGAGATGATGCTCATGTTAAAACAGAAGACAGATATACCTATTTCTCATCATTTTTTTACTCTTTCTGGGCTGAACTGGTGCATAATAAGCAGAGAAATACAAAGAAAATAACAAACTTCAATTGAAATCCTTCACAGTTAATGGATTTCTCCCCTCTGATTTTGGTAGGCTTTAAGTTGGGCCTCAGAAGACAACTGTAATCTAACAAAGCACTATAAAGAATATGTATCAAAATAATATTAGCTCTTATTCTGGACATGCAATTAAATTTGCAATCTAGTCTTTTCTTTTTTTCCTCTTTCTTTTTTGCGAAAGGGTAAAGAACTTCTTGCAGGATTTCATCTTCTTTAGCATATCAGATTTGACATTTCCCATTAATATGTTTTCAATTTGCATGTTATGAAAATCAAACTAACTTTAAGTTTGAGTAACACTTTGTGTTCCAACATTTATATCACAATTTTTCACTTAGGTGAACAGAATTATGTTATCAGTGCATAAGGGTGTTATAATTTTGCATCTTAAGGACTCCTTTGAAACTTCAGTGCCAATACTTCGATGGGGATTTGCGTAGTATAGCTGCCAGGCAAAGGAGATACGGGTAATACAGAGGTGAAGTACAAACTCTAGCTGATAAGCCATATATTTTAGCAAGTCATAAAAAAAATGTGACAAGCATATGAAAAGACAAAATGTATTATTCAACAACTGTTGTCATTTACACTTTTATCCAACACTGAGGTTTAAAAAATAAGAGTACCATGTTTAAATCCTGTCAAGCAAAGGAGGGGATTTTGTATTTTTTTTTATTATTTTTAAAATAACTTTAAAAATTAATAATTTACTCTCTGAAGCTAGTGAAAAGAGTAGCTGAAATCTTTTGCAAGAATGACCAGCCTCTGTCTTTTTCTCTGGTTTCCTGAAATAAGTTTCAAAGGTAATGGATCAGTTTCCTACATTTTGAGGAGAGTTCCACTGAGAATATACAACATTACAATTCAGAACAATCCACCTTTCAGAGAAGATAGATTTAAGGCACACTCCTATCCCCATTGTTTCCTTAGTAAATAGCTAAAACAGCCTACATTCACCATCCGTTATTGTGTGTTCCACTCTGATTCACAGAACTTTCCCCGTGTAGTGCCTAAAAAGTTTAAATATGACTTCAGGTCTGTAATTCAACTTTAAAAATATTAATCTAGCTGTACATGAAAACATTTCTGCGGCTCAAGTAGAAATGGAAAACATTCTGATCTTTCTGGGGCGATGAAAACCACATTCTTCTTTTCTTCCAGCAAGACCTTAGCCCCTTCCTTTGTCCTGGCATTTCATGCTTTCTCGTCCCAAGAGTGATGGAATTCACAAGCAATAATTCATTAGAAGCACATCTGTGATCTGAGTATTTGAGGTTACCAGCAGTGTCAGAACTAAGGGTCCGGTGGATCTTTATCACTTTCTAGTATTCTGACAAATCTCTCTGAGCAATACGAACAGATGTGGAGCAGTTTTAGCATGAGAGTGCCAGGTACCTGAACAACTAAAAATCTGCGTATGGAAATGAGTTGAAATATGGATATCATCTCAAAATGGGGAAAGCTCTTATCATTGTCTCAGCTCTTCAAGAATCTATTACAATAATTCCCACTGACTTCAGAGATGTCTACCTGATTAAAGAAGAGCTGATGAGTTGAAGGCTTCCCAGCTGCTAAGCTCAGCTACAAAGTCACTGATGACTTCAACAGATGGTCCTGCTTTTAGGCCATTGAGAACTTTATGAGCCATTTATCCTCCTTCAGGCAACTCATCATCTGAAATAAGGAACAGAATGATGTACTAATGTGTTTTGTAACCAAATGCTCTGGGACATGTCTTTCCTGAGTGGCATCCAAATACCCTCAACTTCAACAAAATTGCTATAGACAAAACATTAGCAGTTAAATAAAATAAATAAATAAATAAATAAAACCCAACAGTGAAATAGTTTGAACAACATTGCAGATATAGTAACAGTAACTGTGTTCTCATCTGAAATAAAGCTAGGTTTGGATAGATTTTATGAAAGGGACTTTATAGAGGTTGTGAGGGAGCCAGCTCTCTATTTCCACTGTCTTCTTGTTTAATTTCATAGCCACAATAGGGCTATTCAGTAAACATCATCTTACTTCAAAAGAAGTCCCTGGGTTTGAGCATAACTGCAGTTGTTCTTGTCTAGAGTCAAGTGATCAGACAGCGTCATGACAAAATCTTCTCATGCAGTTTTTCATAGCGTAGTTTTTTGCTGACATAAGACAAAGTTAATGAGACAAAGAACAAACTCTTATACAGTGTGCACTGTAATAAATGCTCCTTTGTGAAGGATTTGCTTTCTTTCTGAAAAAATCAATTAAAGCCACTGTATCTTTAGTCCAATAATATTTGAATATGTATTCATACATCTGTCATATGGATATAGTATATGTTCTAGAAAAATCTGCTGGATCACATCTAGACTCAGTTTTACCAAAGAGTTCAGTGAGGTTCCCCGGACACGACATTTCAACGAATGACTTGTTTTTCCAAAATGTATCTTAGTGTTTATGAGTGGTAAGTCTCTTCAGTGCACAGAAAGGAGGCTTCCATGTGTTCTGGGACTGTAATAATTAGGGAGCTGTGTCTAAATTAACACTTCTAAAGGGTTACTAAAAGAGAACTGAAAGAAGGTGGGAAAAATCTTATTTTTAATTAATTGATTCATTATTTGACACTGCTGTTAACCCAATCACAGTATGAAATAGTAGTAAGGAATGCAATCAATTTATCCCTACACACTCACTTTTGCCATGTTAGCTACTTGGGCAAATGGACAATAAAAGATACTCTACATCTCATACAAGATACTAATTTCATTATCTCTTTTAGATCAGTCCTTAATTAATCCTTTCTAGCTGTAAAAAGGTTATTCATCTAAGAAGGTGTTGCAAGCTTAGAGAGCAATACCACAGAATCTAACTTCTTTTCTGTGTTTTTTCAGGCACTTAAAATTATTATTATGATAATAATTATTATTATTTTATTATTATGATTTTAGTTTAGGATGACTATCCTGTAATCCTTGTCATGGTTTAACCCCAGCTGGCAACTAAGCACCACTCAGCCGCTCGCTCACTCCCCTCAGTGGGATGGGGGACAGAATTGGAAGGGTAGAAGTGAGGAAACTCATGGGTTGAGATAAAGACAGTTTAACAGGCAAAGCAAAAGCCACGTGTGCCAACAAAGCAAAACAAGGAATTCATTCACTCCTTCCCATCGGCAGGCAGGTGTTCAGCCATCTCCAGGAAAGCAGGGCTCCATCACACCTAACGGTGACTTGGGAAGACAAACGCCATCACTCTGAACATCCCCCCTTCCTTCTTCTTCCCCCAGCTTTATATGCTGAGCATGACGTCATATGTGTGTCAGCACTGCTCAGCAATAATGAAAACATCCCTGTGTTATTAACACCGTTTCCAGCACAAATCCAAAACACAGCCCCATACCAGCTACTGGGAAGAGAATTAACTCTATCACAGACAAAACCAGCACATTCTATTGCAAAAGCATGTGTTGTAAATGCCCAGTTCTATATCATCTTATTTTGATGTGCTTATTATTATGGCCTCTGCTGAACCCGCCACAGTAGCTACGGGTTGATACAGAAGCATCAACAGCTCTCAGTAGCAAAACTGTGACTTTCAGTGAAACCACAAGAGCTTGTTAGTTGTGGGTGGTAAAATTGCTGATTTTTAATGTTATATTGAATTTGCAGGTCAGCTTTTCAAGCCTGTATTTTCATAAATAATTCATTTCCTATTATTGAGCATTTATGAAAAAAGAAAGAAAAATGAAATCAACAGGGATGGCAACATGCTCCAGCCTTGGATGAAAAAATCCCAGATATTATTCTCTGTCTCTAGAGTATGTTTGTAATAGTGTAACCCTAATCAAACTTGCTATGGGGTTTCTGACAAGCTATTTATTGCTTAATTCTTTTTCCTTTCTGCACCAATAAAATTTTTATTCTAAACATTTGCTATTGAATAATAGAAGCCTGCTGTGAGATCATTCCCACTGTTTGAAGGCTGATTATTTTCATATAGCAGCTGTCACTAGGTATTCCACATTCTTAAGCTCTATCATTAGAGAGGAATCACAGATCCATTTCTGACTGTAGATCATGGCATTCTGGTGACTGTGAGCCTGCTGAGCTCATTTTCTACAGAAGGGAAGTGGGAGCTCAGCTTAACAAATAAAAAATTGTTCAAGTTCTAACCTTCACCTAAGTAAATAGGTGAAGGTTATACTTCCTATCATTGTAGGGATGTTGCAATCCAGACTTCCTTGTGGGATCAGACCCTTGGAAAGAGAGGGACAGAGCTATCAAGTCATTATTTCAATGAAAGCCTGGTGTCGTTCCATTTAGTTCATTTGGTTGGACAACATTTAGTAGGTCTTGCATTCTGTACTTACACTTTTTGGCTTGGATTATCCTTCCTGTACTTGATGAACCTTGTAAACATTCTGGTATTAAAATGATCATTATTAATGACCTACTAATGAAATGCAAAAGTTATTTCTAACCACTGTACATGAATACAGTAATATATATCTTAACAGACTACAAGGTGTGTCAACAGATTACAGGTTGTTGTAGCTCCTATAGTAAAGAATTTCTGGTTCACAACTTATAAATCCTCATGTGGGTGGGAAAAAAAGTGCTTCTGTGAAATTATTCTGTTTCAGTTCTGTAGAAAAGTGTCAATATACCTCTTTGAAGTGGTAATGACCTCGCATAGCCCATTTTAACGATGATAAATAGGTATATACACACTATGGAAAAAATCTGAGAAGTTACAAAGTGTATACTAAGTTGTTTCTGAGCCAAAAGTTTGGTAGGCCATAGGTTTATGTTAATTTAATCTCTTCAGTTGCAATTATGTGTTTAAAACTTATGGCACTAAAATCCTTTCAGATAGAAAGTTATCTCCAAGCCTCAAAGGAGGAAGCAAAGAAATACATCTTGTTGTAACGAGTTTAGTTCAATTTATTTTATCAGGGCCAGTGAAGTTTAGATAATATGGCAGGTGCCTCAGATCTGCCCAGAAATCTTGACCCTGTGTGGCTGGTAACAACAGAGACAAAGTCACCCACAAGAAGCCTCCATATTTTCTGCTTTAATCAATACCCTCAACGCAATACCTACTACATCCTCTTCTCCACCTCCCTTTCCACTTTCACCTAATCTCAGAGCAAACTGGATAAAAAACAGGAATGCAAATAGTACACGCAGGTGTCCGCCCTAGACAGCTCCTGATAGCACAGTGTATCCTCTGATTTGAATCTATAGTTTCGGATCCATAAACTCAGATTTGGAAATGAACCATCAAGGGAGCTGCAATGGAAGAGTATTAGATGTTCGTGAGAAAATGTTCTACCCATGGGATGACTTTTTTCCCCATTTCCAGTCTGACAAGTCCTGTACAGTCTTGTGTATTGGTATTCCCATGTTGTGAACGATGGTACTAAAACATACAGGAGCACTAAGTTCTCCGAGAAAGACATCAGATAGAAAAAATAATTTAATTCCTTTGGCAAAATCCACTGTTCATAGAACAAAAGAATCCAGTCCTGTTGCATGCAGCTATTGTCTGTAGCTATGTGGCTGTATCTGGCACGTGATATGTCTGTACAAGTGCAATAATGGATACCTGTTATTGGAGGACAAGGTATGATGCAGATCACTTATGCGGTCCACTAACGTAACTCCCCTAGTGATGAACGTGTTCACAATGTACTAGGGCTTTGCTTAATGTCGAAGTATTGAAAGTGGGAACAGACTTTGTCTGCTATGTTTAGCTTTAGAAAAAAACATCAGGGTCATGCCAAGACTATAAAATTGTAGCCCGAAGCCTGAAAGTTTCAGAAAGTTATGAACTGAGTAGACAAAGGTGTAACGGAAATGTCTGCAGACTATAAGTGTAGCTCTTGCTAGCTCTCCAGCTGCAATGCTTATGTGGAACAATATGATTTGTCTTTCTTCCACTTTAAAAGTTGTCACAGATACTAAGAAGACATAGGAAAGTAACAGATTTCAAAATACACACAGAAAACCAAAACAAGTCCAGAATCACAACATGAAAATAAGAATAGACTTGAATTACAACTAGAGCTATGTAATTATCAATAATATACTTGTAATTTATACTTTTATGTAACAATGTTAATAGCAAATTAATTTTATGTCAGGATACTATTGAACTACTGTTTATTCAGAAAAGCTGGAAGGCTGGGTTTGGGATTTCCTCCCCCCCCCATCATAAAGCCTATCCTGAAAACCTCTCTGGGAAACTAAGAGCAAAGTCACAGAATTCGGTAGGATTCTCTTCCCACATATCTACCTATCTATCTTTCCTTGAAGAAAAAAAAAAATGTTATGGCTGGGATTTATCTCACTTGAACCTCACTGCTCAGTGTATGATAGTGGATTTTACTTCCTTTAGAGTCAAAAGTAAGACAGACATCAAAGGGGTCTTATGCTATCTTAACGTACATTTCTAAGATAAACTTGCCGCATTTCTCTATTGCTTAAGAAGGAAGACTGGCTGCGTAATTGCAACTGGACAGATGAGTCAAATCTTTCTAAGTGTTAGGTGTGTTGACGGATGCAATCACAGTAAGTGTGAAGATCAATACAATGGCATCAAGCAAACTGAAGGTAAACAAAATTGAGAAATTGTACCTGAAATATCATAAGAACTAACAATGTAACTTAGCTTAGGCCCAGACTATCCAGTACTGTCAGCTCCAGAGTCCTCCAGAGCTATTTCAGCTCATTCTGAAGCAACTGCTACATCCAAGAAACCCTCTAGATTCACAGACTCAACTAACTACCCTCAGTAGATTTCATGAGAGCTTAGTCCCTTGGAATACGTGAAGACCTGTAAATGGACTCTGAGGAGGATCCCATACTCTGTATTGAATATCAGGACTGGAATATTCTATCACACTAGGTCTAACCAGCTTACAATTCTATTGAAAGAGCTTAAAATGAAAGGCTACAATCAAAGTATTTACTCTTTTTTGAATTGCAGAGTTCAAAATCTTTCCAGTGGAGGTGCAAATGCTGTAGAGAAAATCTGAGATTCTAGGAAACAGACTTGCCACTTACCTGTCCTTCATATTTAATATTGTCCTTTTCTCCCAAATACCTGTAGGTTACATGTTGAAAACCACAGAACTGCCAAATTTGACACTGTTTTTTTCCCTGTTAAAGCCTATAGCCTGTGACCAGTGGCTTTCAGTCATTTCTTTGTGCAATTCTTTCCTTTGACTCCTAAACAAGAAGTTTGTCAAGATAGTCTTTGCTTCTACTTTTTATACAGTCTAGACAATGGAATCCTTTGAGGCTGTATGATGCTTCAATATTATTTCACCACCACCACCACTGTCCCTTAATTGGAATCAAAACTAAAGAAAGAGATAGGACAGATCTGGACTTGATATATTTAAATGCTTTTTCATCACTGTATATTTCAGAATGCACTGAAAAGCTGCATCAAATGAAACAATTAGGTCTGCAGCACAGTAACTGTTCTGTAGGGAATTTCATAAATCAATCAGATGATTTCCAAACCATTAAAGCATTGTTTTTGCTCTGTCTAGGATGCTCTTCCTGAGCACTAAAAAATCCCAACAAACAAAAAACCCACCAACAAGCCACACACACAAGAAAACAAAAAGCCCAGAAAGCATTCAGTGAGAAAAGTTAAGTTTCTGTATAAATTCTTGTCCATTAGGAAGAGACTTGAGTTTGGTGAACTGGGTATTTTAGCAAGATAGGGAATAACATGGAAAGCAAGAGAGTTTAAAACAGTGAAGGGTGATTCTTGGGCACAGGACAGAAATGAAGATGTTTTCTCTGCATGAGTACCTCTACTAGAGCTGATGTGAGGCAAAGAGGAAAAAGGAAGACTATGAGCTACTTCCTTGTACAGAAGATAGAAGAACTCCATAGCCACTTTTTGAACACCAATTGTTTTTGTGGTAAACAAAAATTATTATTGCAGTGAGGTAGGCAAGGCTGCAGTGCGAGTCTCCTTAAGAGAGCTACACAGTGAATACTCAAACTTCTTTTACTGTCTCAAAATAAAAAAGAAGGGGGGGGGGGGAAATCAGCCTACACTTAGAGGACTGATGAATTAAAAGGAACAGAAGGCCACTAAGAAATAATGAGATGTAATTGCTTTCTAGAGAAAGATTATTTGAGTATGACTAAATTGAATGAACTTGGACTATTGATCAACTCTATAGGGAAGACAAGGATTTGACAAGGAAACTGCTGGAAGCTCTGATTCACTCTTTCCTCCAAAGATATATTTATACTCTGCATTTCAACTCACAATTAGACACAACATCAAACACTTTAATGAAGCTGCACTAAAGCAGGAAAATAATACTACCTTACTTAGCCAATATCTGAGCCAGTGCATTGAGAACCTCTATACGACTTTCCTGAGCTCTTTGTTGAGTCAGCAAGAAGTCTAGCTGAGAAGAGCAACAAAGAAAGAACGTCTCAACCACAACACCGGGTTTGTGGCTGTTTACTTATTCAGAAAGTTACAGTGGAACTGCTGCGAACTCATACGGTGTCTATCTAGCTACAAGGGACACATTTGTTTATCCTTTTTCCCAATCAGTTATGTAGGAGTGTAGCTTTCAGAGTTCTTTATTTACAAACATTAAAACCATTCAAAAACATCCTCTGCTGAAACTCTTTTTGTGTTTGTTCATCTATCCAAGTAGAGAGGATGGCATTAGGCCAAACACATTATCCATAATGTGTTAGTTTAATGCCAGGCACAGTTTAAGCCATTTTACAGTTTGGTTCCATTTGAATTTAACACAAACATAGCTGCTCTTTGCCGTTCCAATGATTTGCTTGGCTGTTATGCAGAGGAACATTATAGCTCTGTGAGCATTAAAAGCAAAAATGTTAATCTTAATATAGTTAATTAAGAGAAAACATATTTCTCTTACACCCTTTGCAACTTTGAGACTCACCTCAGCCCTTAAGTTGCGAAATTATTATGATTGTGTCAGGTAGAAAGCCAGAACGGACTTTTTGTTATTGGTGGGGCTTTATAATCTTAGAATATAAAATAATCGACACTATTAAAATCACTAAAAAATTAGGACTAATGCATAGAGTTATGGAATTGTTTTCTCTGTCCAAGTTAGAATGGGTTTTTGAACAATGCAGACTTTTCCAGTTCTGTATTTTCCTTTTGTACACTGCCAGTTTTTTATTTTTATAAATAATTCTCAGTATTGGCATGGATGAATAAATCAGATCATTACATGAACACCTGCCTGAGCATATAAATGAGAGTCTCTGATCTTGCAGTAAAGTCTGGCAATCAGATTATACAGCCTTCCAGATTTCCCTCCAAAGGTCATCTTAGTACCAATTTTGTTTCTCTCTAGAGATCACGGAGCTTTTTTTCAGATTACCCGCATGTCTTTTGTTGCAGTCTGATAATTACAAGTAAAGGGATAATTTTTGGAGGGGGGGAAGTGGTGGTAGGTTAGGCCCATAAGTAAAGTCAAGACTTAGAATCCTGATTTAGTTACAGAAATCCATCTTTATCCTTCTGTAATGTTTCTTGCATATCAAATTGCTGCTACAATAAAGCCACTATGAACCTACTGTTCTTAATGAACCTATATAGGCTCAGCAGATTCAAATTTCATGATTTTATTACTGACATGTCTTTTTAGTGCCAATACATTGGTAAAATTAACAGAAATTTCGAGCATTAATAACTTTTTTGTGTCATTTTTGAGAAGAATTTATCCAGCCAAATTATACTTTAATTATATCTCCTTTGATCTTCTCTGGAACTAAGGACTGGAAGGCCCTTCATGGGTCATAGAATGTCACTTCCCATCAAAGACATCCCATACTGGATATGGCTTCTCCTGCTTCTTCAGCCTGTTATCTTTTTATTTTGTTTATCACAACTAAACACAGAGTGTAAATTGGAAGCTCAATGACTGTTCGTAGCAGAAAAGTCTAATATAATTTTAAATCAGTTTATCACAATTACACAATCTACTTTTTCTGTCTGAATCCTAATTGCCTGCCAAACTGGGGGAACACTTTAGAAAACTTTTCTTCTTTTTATGTCATTTCTAAATACCCCTCCTTATAAGCTTGAAAACCTTCAACCTCTGCTGAATTCTTCACTGTTATTTCATCCAGCTTATGCAACGTGGGAGGGGAGCAACACAAGGCTAGAAGTACAGACCTGTCCTGTCCAGCGGAAAACGTGACAGACACTTATGTTAGAGGAAGGTTTGAACTACATCTTGTCTTTTGTGATCCCAATTATAATCATAGAATGAGGATCTACTCATCCTTAGGACAGTGCAGACTGTTCTACACCAACTTGCTTTTTAGTTAATAAAAGGCAGACAGCTTCATACCTCTCAACTGTCCTTGCTGCAGTATTCTATTTCCTTGTGGGTACAACTAGAGTGCAAAACGAGGCACTTTTTAACATTGCTTCTCCCACTTCATCCAAGCAATGACATAAATGTTGGACACATGTGACCTGAAAAAGCAGCATCTTGACTACTCCACAAGAAGACATAAAAAACAGTGAGGTACGTGCCTCTCTCATTAAAAGATTAGGTAGTATCACTCCAATAAAAGCTTTCTTTATTAGATTATCCTTGATATTTTTGTCTTCTAATATTAGATATTGTTCCACAATCCCATTGAAAGAAAAATCCCAAGGAAACCAAAATCTCTATTTCAGTCATGACTGTAATGTCTCTTCCCCCCTATGAAGAAGCTGATTAAGCATGACCTTGTAAATCTACATGACTCTTCTATAAAAGGGGAATCTAGATAAGGGGATCCCTAAAGGGGATCCAGATGACACACTGATTAAAAGGAGTGGAAAAAACTCTAAATAAGGTCCTTAACATTATTCTGCAACAGCTTTGATCAAAATATATTTCCATCTGAATACAGCTGTTGCAATGAAATATGTAACATTATTAATATCATTAATCCAGTAAATTCATTTTAAGATGCAAATTCTCACTCTATATTGTTCTATTACCATTCTATAATATTCCTGTATTGTACTTACTGTATCTTTTCCAAAAATAACTGCTATGCTTCCTGTCTTTCCACTGAATTAACAGTTATGTGATTTGGTCATCTTTATGAAGGATTTATGTAGCCATGATGACAATCATTTCAAATTTTTATCTTTTCAGCCACCTCTTCAGTCAGAATCCCACTCTAAATGGAGCTAATTTTCTAGGTTATTAATTTTTAGGGTGAAAAAAAAATGGAGCTGTTCTTAAAAACAATGATAACTTTCAATATCATCCTTTTATTGCTTTTCCAAGTGTCTTTTCTAATGCTGTCCCTAATTCCCTTTCAAATACATCATTCTGGAAAATAAATGTAGTATTTTTGTTAAATATTATCAATAGGTATTTTGTAAAGCCAGGAAAATACTGTTTTCTATTTGACCAAAATATCATGTTATTTCTCATACTGAATGGCACCCAGTGTATCTGTTATCTGTCTAGCAAATGAGAAAGAGTCATCCAAGATGCAGAAGCAAAAAGATTTTGTCTTACTTTTCTGATGCATTATGCAGACGACTACCCTAACTATTCTGCCTGATGTTGGTGACTGTGTTATAGCTGAATGCCTTCTCTGAGCAGGGGTAAAGAATGAATGAACTTGTAAAGAGAACTTCATTTCTAAATTGGCATTGGCTTAGTCCCCTGTGATTATTGGGAACACTTCAAATGTACAGAGACTCCTATAAATTCAGGCAGAAAGCCAACAGAAAAAGTTTGAGGGCCCAATATGCCGAGCGGACCCGTCCCACAGGGAAGTCTGCTGCCATCCC
>NW_008795477.1:1460926-1470451 GCF_000699145.1 Aptenodytes forsteri
GTAGATGAGGCACTTAGGGACATGGTTTAGTGGGCATGGTGGTGTTGGGTCGAGGGTTGGACTCAATGATCTTATAGGTCTTTTCCAACCTAAATGATTCTATGATTCTATGATTCTATAAGTTGAGATGTTTATAAGATAATTTTAATATTGTACTTGTGTTTAAGTGATAATGAGCTACAGAGAGTGAGTAAGTGTATTAGGATCATGAATGCTTTCTCTTTAAAAGTTCATAAAAATAAGAGGTTTCCTACATTCTGTCTCTAATGTCCAATAACTTTCAGGCTCACAGTTGCCTAATGCATTATTCTTTCTAAGGATCTGTTCTGATGATATTAAGGGAGAGCAGTGTCCATATATTTGTGGTAAACTTCAATAATACTGCCTTATAACAAATGAGGGTTAATAAAGTTTTAAATTGCCAGACAGAAAGACCAAAATAAACCATTGTTTATGTTGCTTATTTTGCTCTGTAGTGCACTTCCTTTCCTCTGTTCAGCTCATGTTATCAAATCCATAACTCTGGCGGTCAAGAATGTCTGCATTTTCCTCCTTGTGTAAAGTTTTGTATATTGTATCAAAATCAAAAACATTGATGCAGCAGTTTGGGAGTCCAGTATTTTATCAGAAGCAACAGTATAACCCTAGTTTCTTTCTGGCACTGTGCTGATAGCATACACTATATTGTTAAAGTGCAACACCTGAGAAAACAAACAGTAGTCCTTCATTTTGAACTCTAAAATGTAGAAGACTCCTGACAATCCAAAAGGAGCACCTGAAGAATTTGCAGTTATGTTTTCAGATATCCATCTGGTATAGCTCTGCTGGCTTCTATTAATCTAATTCATGATACAGTGCTAGAAATGTATGTCTATTACTGCTCTATTATATGGAGGAAAGTTGCGTAACAATTTCATGTTAACTCCTATCTTGCCTCCCCTGAGGCTCCAAGTCCTATTTCATCACCGTGTTGCAGGGCTGAACACAGGGACACCATAACATCTCTTTGTTAAGCCTCTGGGCTTCAAATAGTCAAGAGCCTATGTTCAGGAATCCCTGAAAATTTTGCAGAATAGTTTATGTCTCAGTCCCCTTTGCCCTTAAGGGGATGATAAAAGAACAGATAGGTTTCTTAACCACAACACCAAAAGAAGCTTGAGTTCAAAGACACAAATAAATAGCAGTGTTCCAGCCCTGAACTCTGCAAGAGATCTCTGTGTTGTCCCTAGGAAACACACCTATCAGAAGAGTGGTCTATAAAGGACAGGGCTGTAATCACCTTAAAAGCTCAAGCTTACCCAAAAATTCTCTATTCCTGTTTTTACTGCATACAGGACAACAGATAAGAAGGCTTTTAATTTGGATGCTGTTCTCTTCCCTTCTAGACCACAGTGCTCTAATATGGAAAAATGCTCTTGGAAAAGCTCTGGAAACTAAGTAGTTCCTTGAGGCTCATTCACATCTATAGGCTGGGGTTAATCTGTCTTGCTTTAAGCATGTTAAAGTTGCAGAATCAAATTCCTAGCAACAAAGATGTTCAGAAAATATAACTTCTGTTTTACAAGAAAAAACAGTATTCCAAAACTGTTATCATTTAAAACTAGAAAACAATCCAAATTTTCAGTTCTTTTCATCTGCACCATTGCTAAGACATATAGATAGAAAAGTCATTTTATTCAGAAACATTGAAACAATTTGTTTATATAGTGTCAAAATGACAAAGTATATTTCCCACTTACTGTGGTATACAAATACAATATTTAAAATGTTGTAAAACCTTACTAAATGAATCAAAACAATTAAGCTGGAGTCAAACACCAATACTTCCTCAAGCAGATGATTCTCATCCTAGCAAATCAAATAGTTTCAACAATATTATTTTTAAAAGGAAAAAAAAAAATCCACTTCTGAAAATGTCAGTAGAATGAATTATGTTTCCCAAAAACTGTTCTGTTTTGTTTTGTTTTTTTTCCTGACAGAGTTTTATCACTATTTGTTTCGACTAGCTCCATATATGGATTCTGGTGTAATCCAGCTTTTCAAGCAAAACCCTTTTAAGGGGGTCCTGCTTCCCACTCTCTCACACAGCACAATGCTAAGTAGAGATCTTTTCCCTTCTCTGGTCTTACTCAGAGCTGTTCAGCAAATCTCTGAATACAGATCACCTCCAAAGCACTGCAGAAGGTATGGACTACGCATCACAGGGCCTCCTCCGGCATGTGTGCTGGACATGTTCCCTGTTACTTGTATTACTGCACTGTCCCATTTATCAGGGAAGATACTTAATCTTCATCGTCATGACATCCTGGCTTGTGCCTTCTAGTCCTTACTGGTGAAGTCATGTAGTTGTCTGATACCTAGGTAAGTGAGAACCATGTGTTATAAATTTTCTTAAAGAAAACTTCCTGGTAGCAGGAAGTACATCCACTTCATCAGTAGCACCTGTGTCTTTATACCACTGGAAGTGTTTGATCTCAAAACCCGTGTCTCTTTTTTTCCTAAACAACCACTTCCTTAGAATCATAGAATCATTTAGGTTAGAAAAGACCTTTAAGATCATCGAGTCCAACCGTCAACCCAACACTGCCAAGTCTACCACCAAGCCATGTGCTTAAGTGCCACATCTACACATCTTTTAAATACTTCCAGGGATGGGGACTCAACCACTTCCCTGGCCAGCCTCTTCCAATGTTTAACCACTCTTTCAGGAAAGACATTTTTCCTCACGTCCAATCTAAACCTCCCCTGGCACAACTTGAGGCTGTTTCCTCTCGTCCTATCGCTTGTTACTTGGGAGAAGAGACCGACTCCCACCTCGCTACAACCTCCTTTCAGGGAGTTGTAGAGAGCGATGAGGTCTCCACTCAGCCTCCTTTTCTCCAGGCTAAACAACCCCAGTTCCCTCAGCCGCTCCTCAGAAGACTTGTTCTCCAGACCCTTCACCTTCTGCCATTTATTAAACTAGCTGACTGTGTGGTCTGACTGAGCATGACTCTTCCTATGTATGTTCAGGAAATGAACCCAGGTAGCAGCACATCTGCCCAGCCAGGCGAGATGCCAGATCAGACACTGTAGTGGGCTGGTTGCAATGGGCAGAAGTTAACTGCCCCATTCACAGTCTGACATCTACATGGCTGCTTTAGAGGGAATTACCTTCCACCGAGTTTTCTTGGGTTTAGAGCAATTCCTGTACCCTGATGCAATCAGGAATTAGGAATTCAGGCTGATCAATGTTGTTCTGGAAGAGAGTGCGCAAGATACCATTTTTAGATCCTTTTAATCACAAGGGAGGAAAAAATGGCAAGTATGAAGCACAATTGGGGTAATGCAGCATGAAGATTATAGGAGAACATGTTTGTTTTCAGCTCAGATAGCAGATACCAATTCAGATAATGTGTATTTCATTTAAATTTATTGCACAGAATAAAAGTGACATGAATGCTATATACCGTATCGTAATTCTCTCATTCATTCACTACTATAGGCCAGTTTTAGCATTTAACACAAAAGTACAAGGAAAAAAAATAATAGGAAATTGCTATTATAGGCCTAAATGACTTACTGTAAATATTTTAGTTACATTGACTTTGTTGCTGGTTTGTATCAATTTTATAGACCATATTTCAGAGAGGATTCATATCAAGCATTGTCTGCTTTATGTAGGTACTATATATTGTAGATTTAGGCAAAGGGCAAATTCAGTTAAGTGCCTGTGGATGAATTATATTTTGCAGTGCCATGTATATATAACAAAGGTATCAACAAGGGGATTATTTTTGCATCAGGTTTTAATCGCAATAATTGATGCTGGCTGACAGTATAATCTTTCTGCAGATATTTTTTATCTCTGGGTATCATAACTCTCTTACATTTCTGTGTTGCAAATTACCATGGAGAGGGCAAAAAACGCCAAGCAAACACAAGCTCCAACTTGATGATTTTCATAGAATCATAGAATTTCATAACAATTCTTAGCAATACTCATCTACATATGGTTTGCAAGTGTTCTTTCATTGAGCTTTACAATCACTCTGAGAAGTATATAACACTGACACCTTCTTCCCACTGAGAGCAGATTGACCCATCATCCTTTATGAAAACAGTCAGTTATTGTTAGAATAAAACAGAGACCATCAGATGCCTGCATGCTGCACATGTATGAACACTGGGGTTAAGTCCCCACCATTTCTTTGTGCTCTTTGCCCTGAGGATTCTGCACGCACCCAGATGTAACCAAGAATAAAATACTAGGATAGTTGGGGTCAATACTGTTCTCGAGCCTGGAGACATATCACCTGTTAATGTACACTTAGACATTTATAACAAACCCTTCATGCCACCTCTAACTTTAGAAGATCAAGTATTCAATTTTATGAAATAGAAAGTCCAAAACCATATTGTTGCTTTTGTTATTCTGGTTTCTAAAGACTGCAGTAACAACCTTCAACATAATCCGATTTTAGTCTCCATTCTGAACTAATTACTCTAAGAAAGGTCTGGTTTTGGTGGGGTTTTTTTGTTTTGTTTTGTTTTGTTTTTTTACTTGTGTGAATTGAACTATTTTCTTAGCCCAGAGCATCTTCAGACTGTATTACTTTTCTGCATCAAGACATTTGTCTTCTAATTTATATTAATTACTATTAGGTTAAAAGAAGGGGGTAAGAAAATCTTGTATCATGTCCTTAGGCACTTTTCTGAGCTCTGGGTGGCCTAGGTCCAACTTCCTGCTCCCTGGGAAATTTCTAGGAAAGTTTTGAGTACTTCCAGAGCAGAGTATCATACAAAGCACGAGTAGGAAAGTGATGCCTCTCTAAGTACGCAGTGATCTCAGAGATAGGATATTTACCTGAAACTGAGGCAGACAGATTAACAACTTGAACCAGCATGCTTCAACTCAAATGCTTTAACCATTCAATTAATGTAGCAGACATTAAAAAAACTAATTTCCCTACTTCAATTTAGGTCTAAATAACTCTCCATCTGAAAGGTCTATGAAAACTCTTTCTTTTCCACAAAATATACCGGTCTTCTAAACAGGGAAATAAAGAATCACAGTAAAATTTCAATCCCTAGAATACATTTTCTGAGCTTCATATAATTTTGGTAACAACTGTTTTCCACTCAGAAGACTGCATCCAGTAGAATGCTGTGTGAAGCTTACCTCCACGGGCAAGGAACATAACCCCTTAGGACAAAGACAGGTCCAGAAATCGGGCATACTATGTGACAAGATTTTTCTATCCTGCATGAATGTGAATATTAAAAAATATCAATGAAAACATTCTGCTCACAACAAAGCTGGTGTGCAAGATACTGCCTCTCCATAAAGAATATTCTTATATCATTATTCAAGGGACAGTCATTTGGTCACTTCAAGCTGTCTTACTCTGAGATTAGGCACAAGTTTGCTTTTACCTTAATTGCATTTTTATAGTTTTAATCAGAGATGGAGGAACTTTCATTTGTGAAATCTCAGAGCTGCTCCAGCTTTGTGGACTAGGATTTTCTACTGAGTATTGATGGATCACTTGTATCTCTGGCTTTGTAATGTTGGCTTTAGAGAGACAGGGAGAAAATACCAGTTTACTGTTGAATATGTTACACTAAGTAATGTATTTTTTTCACAATCTGTGCATTAACTGTGAGGTAACAGAGTTCATCCAGGTTAGGAATAAAGTAATAAATATAATACAACAGGGACAGGCTTAGGAAAGATTCAAGACAGGTACAATTTGAGCCACTTAAATGAAGTGTTACGAGATACCGTAGCTTTACATAAATGCCTCTTGAGGTACCTCTCAGGGCCCTAAGGGCACTAATAGGCCTTAATGGCCCTATCCAGCCTCACCTAGGACCCTCACCCATACAGACTCCTGGCTGACCCTAGCTGCCTTCTGCAGGCTCGCCTTGCTCAGTACTGCAGGGACTGGGCCCTGCCCTGCTGACCGTGTGTCCTGGTTTCGGCAGGGATAGAGTTAATTTCCTTTCTAGTAGCTGGTACAGTGTTTTGGCTTTAGGATGAGAACAAAGTTGATAACGCACCGATGTTTTAGTTGTTGCTAGGTAGTGCTTACACTAGCCAAGGACTTTTTAGTTTCCCATGCTCTACCGACTGAGCAGGCTGGAGGTGCACAAGAAGCTGGGAGGGGGCGCAGCCAGGACAGCTGACCCAAACTGGCCAGAGGGACATTCCATACCATGGGACGTCATGCTCAGTACATAAACTGGGGAAAGCTGGCTGGGGGGGCCGCTGCTCGGGGACTGGCTGGGCATCGGCCGGCGGGTGGTGAGCAATTGTACTGTGCATCACTTGTTTTGTGTATTATTATTATTATCATATTATTATTATAATTTTATTTCAATTATTAAACTGTTTTTATCTCAACCCACGACTTTTTCTAACTTGTGCTCTTCCAATTCTCTCCCCCATCCCACCGGGTGGGGGGGAGTGAGCGAGCGGCTGCGTGGTGCTTAGTTGCTGACTGAGATTAAACCACGACACCGTGTTACCATGCTCAGATCCCCATACCCAAGGGCGCAGCTGGCTCTTGCTGTTCCCTGACAGTACCTGTGGACTAGACTGAGGGCCATAACGTTTGAGATCTTAATGATTTAGATCAGAGCTAAAATACCATGTGGTGGTGGCTAACTTTCGCCTTTTACTAAAAGGTGAGACAAACTAGCTAGTCTTTTAGCACAGATATCTTGGACACCAAAAATCCAGGCTTAATTCTTGAACCTTCATTTCTATCCTACAAAAGCATATGAACACATGAGGAGCATACCAGTTAATGTTAGGACCACAGCCAAATAATCAGCCAGCGACTATGCCTTGGCCTGAGGCTTAGCCAACTTAACAGGAACACTACTGAACATGACGTAAGAAATAGCTGAACGTGGCCAATAGTAACGTAAGAAGCTGAGAAAAGTTGCAGATAGCATTGTGAGGGAGGGCTGGACTTCATAAGTGATTAATGGGGGGCTATAGTCAGAAATGGCTAAATTTCACAGGCAACTGAAGGGAAGCGCTGGAGATCTTTGCGGGAGTCAAGTTTTACAGTGCCAGCCGTGTCCAAGAAAAGGTATCAGTAAAAGCATGTGAGGATAAGGTTACCTAGGTAACTGTATCAGAAATTCCAAATTTGGCTACGGATGTAGCAAAACTGGGGCTATTGGAAATGGGGGCTAAGGGAGTAACAGAGGTAGGTTGTCTGTTTGTGTGAAGATATAGTCAAAGCAAAGGACATACCAGGGCAGCAAAAACGAGGGTTGACAAACAGGAAAAAATAATAAGTAATGCAGATGCTTATTCACAAAGCCTGGAGCAGAGCAAGAAACCAAACCTCTTGTTCTGACAATACCCCAGATCAAAACTCCCCTTTTTGGTCCTCCTGACCAGGAATGAAAGCAAAGTGCTTTCCCTGGATAGTAGCGGAACACCTGAGACAAACAGAGCTTCCTCATATCACCGTATCAGTCCAGACCTGACAGCATCAGCCTTGTCCCAAGCACTTCCTAACAGCAAAGCCTTGGCAGTTCTTCAGGCAACTTTTGCACGTATAAAGAAATGCAATGCTCAGCCCTTGCAGCCCTTGTTCAAAGCAAATTCAAGACCAATCACACATAGTGAACTTCAAGTTAGAACAAATGCCCATTAACTGATGTGAATCAAAGCAGGCTAAAATAAGGGGGTATTGCTTTCATTGAGGGAATAAGGGGGAAAACAACCAACACAAATGTGTATCAGAGGCCAACGACACCTGTTTTTTGCTTGTTCTGAAGAAGTATCAAACTTCTACCTCCTTTCCTCTGCTGGCAACATTTTACTCATGTGCACTTTCTTCACACTGATTTACTTATCTATAACTTTTACTGCTGCTTAATATCACTTCTGATTTTAGCCTGGGATAATTCTCTATTGTTATACGCCTATTTGTAGTTCACAGCTATTTTCTTCTCCATATATATCCATTGCGTCATACAGTTCTGAGGGATTTATCTGAGGGAAAATGCAGTCCCCAGAGCAGCATTACAACCCTGGAGAATAGTGAAAATAGTAATTCATAACAAAAGTTAGTAGCTACTATTGATGTTGTTAAGCTTTATCCCATGCTACTAAAAGGAAAATTGAGGCTAGAATACTGTTTATTTGCCCTACAAATCAATGTACTTAGGCACCTCAGATGCAGACATACAGAGGTTTCCCTGTCTATCTGTTAATGTCCAACTAGAAACTTTCATTCACACAATCCTAAAGGCAATCTCATTTGGAGGGTATTACTGAAATGTAATCAATATTGCTAGTGATACTGTGCTATACTTCTTACTTGTTTCCATAAAACCATCTGTGTTTTCAGAGCCATGTAAAATATTTACAGCATCTGTCAGAGAAAATTCATGGTTATCCCTGTGATTGTCTTCAACACTAAATTAAATCTTGCAGTCACCATACAGCGCCCTTGGCTGGTTAGAAAAAAGAACTGTAACACCAATGATATTGTTTTAAAATGATGCTGCTTCTCCAGCGATTTCAAAAGAAACAGTCTTAACATGCTTCTTTGTTAAGAAGGTCATGCGTTCTGACCTTCTGCATCTTGGATTTTCTGCTTTTTTTCTGTATAGTTTTTTGTTACAAGTAGAGCCTTTCATAACTCAGTGTTTCTTATGTGGAGGAAAGACAGGGATCTTTTTGCAACATTAACTTATATTGCAAACGCTCTATTCTAATTTATATTTGCCGATTAACTCAAAATCCAGAACGCTATGACTCAGAACTGCTACACATGACTACTACCTCAGCACTGTGTGCAACCACAGCCCTAGTGAAGCTGCTTGCAATAACACAGCACTTACCTGTCACCCAGTGGGACCTTAAATTCCTGCATGTTTCACTTAAACCCAAACTCCATGCTGCATCATCCACTTACAAAAATGCAAAACCACGTCTTCTTACAGCTCAGTCACCTAAAAAAACCCCTTGAGAGACTGCCCAAAGAGGTAGAATAAGATTCAATAATGAATGAAACCTCCTCCATCAGGACAAGAGGAAACTGAGCATTTTCCAGTCAGGCCCAACCTGTTCTTTAATGGCCTAAGAGCATCTTACTCTCAGAAAGATTCATGAGAGATCCCACTGGATCTGAAGGGTGAGTGACATCCTGCTCCCTAAAGAGAAACAGGTTAACAGTTTCAGAAACTTTACAATACCTGTGAGCCTCATGGCTGGGGCTGCTGCAGCTTGAGGAGCATGCGAGGGCAAGCGGTGGTGCACGTCAATGCCTGGTTGGGTTTGCAGACTCCCGAGACGGGATGCGGCTGGGCTGAGGGGGGCAGGAAGCCTCTCCCCGAAGCAGCGGAGCTTGGGGACGGCTGTGGAGGGGCAGCTGTGGAGGGGTTCCTCTGGAGGGGCTCCTCAGGGTGTGCCGCAGCCCCGGGGACTGCAAACAGAGGTGCAGCCATCAGTGGCGCAGTTCAAATAGGCGGGTGGCTGCCGGCAGCCCATTCTCCCCCCGGACGCAGCAAGGG
>NW_008795477.1:1470539-1485201 GCF_000699145.1 Aptenodytes forsteri
GCCGATGCTCTCCGAGCATGCAGCAGTAGCTCTGGGCTCTGCTGCCAATGCTGGAAGTTGCCTTTGGGTTTGGGCTGCTGCTGGGGAAGTTTGGTATCTTACAGGGGAGGATCAAGCACACAGTAGCAGAAGGGGACACAGGAGTCACAGCAGCAGTTAGCATAGCATGGTGTGCTGAGGCCCAGCCCTTCCCCACAGGATGGGGTAAGGCTGTAGGGAGGTTGTGCAGCAATGGTCTCGGCATGCCAAGGAGCGTGCTTTGCAACACAAAATGGTGTTAATTATCTTGGCCTAGATCCAGACAGAGCTGAGGAGGGGTCTGGCATTTGTTGGGGGGTGGCTTTCAGAGTGGGGAAAGCTGGAAGCTTGTGACTTCTGGCAACAACCACAAAAGCAGGTGGCCCCACCTGCAACTTCAGAACGAGTACCTTGCCCTTGTCACTGAGAAGAACCAACAGGGATTTATCAGAGCCAGCTGAGTTCAAACCTTGTGTATTCACAGAAGAGAAAAGGAGTGTGATAGTTACTGGAGACACTCTCCACCTGGGGATGGAGGCCTAATCTGCTGACCTGCCCTGATGATATCTTGGGAGGTCTGGTGCTTGCCATGAGGCCAGGATCCAGCATGTTGCCAAGGCCTGTCCATCCCTTGGACTATTACAGCTCTTCCATGTGGGCACCAAAAGTACTGCTGGGTAACCCAAGACATGTCAAGAGTGACTGCAGAGCTCTAGGGGCAGGGGTAAGGTATTGGGGCCTAGGTGGTGTCTCCTCAGTCCTGCTACTGAGGCTGAAGGGCTTGAGCAGAAGTCAACTCATCTGACAGGACAACACCTGACTGTGTTGCTGGTGATGTAATCAGAGCATTCACTTCTGTGACCACAGGACATTCTCTGGTCATGCACAAAGTACTTCAGACACACAACAGCAAAGCTAGCATAACAATACAAACATAAGAATAACATAGCGAAGAAATTAACTCCTCCCTTTTCTCTTCATATTGACTTTGATTCTTTCTTCTGAAGTAAAAGATGCTGTCATGCTGCAACCATAATCAGTATTCCAAAGCTGCCACAAAGCCTCTAGACCCGAAGTCATGTTGCAATAGTTTTTTAGTAATGGAAAGTAAAAAAACATTATGGAGAAGCCTGTGAGAACTAGGTAGAACTTTTTGAATGAAGGTAGTTGCTCAGGAGTCATCAGCAGAGCAAAGCAAGTAAGTGCCAGTACCAGTCATAGCAGCTGTAAGAGTGCCATGAGTTGTTCAGCAGCTTCATGAGACCCCATGAAGCAGAGAGCACAAATAAGAAGGTAGAAGCTTACATGGAACATGTTTAAATCTTGTTTAAGGAAAATAAATATTGTTCACAACCGTCTGTGGTTAGGCATTATTACTGTGTGCGCAGCATGTTGCTATCTGTGATGTTGTATAAATACAAGGGGCTTACAGAATAGTGTTACACCTCAGAAATTCTCCTGCAAACAGGAAGACATCTGTAAGGGCTTCCTTGAGGTCTCACAGGACTGTCTGTTGCAGCAATCTGAGATACAAATAGCAATCAGGACAGTAGCCCTGAGACTTCCCCTGAGGCTCAGCTGCATTATAGTTGGAAAACCTACAGATATTTTTGATCTCTGTCCTGAAGAAGAAGGTCTGAAATGTGACCCGTGTGAATCGTAGAATATTTTGGGGTGGAAAATGGAATCACCATTGTTTGAGGAGAACCGTATAATGCAGGGAAGAAAAAAAGAAGTGACTGCATGGAATGGAAAAGAGCAGTCTTTCACACTTGATACCTGTCTCCTGGATTTGCCAGGAAGAATAGACCAGCCTCTATCCATGGAAGATGTTCCATGTCATGCATTTGGCTAGTAGACCCTGTCATAGCTTTTATACATTGATTTCTGTGACAAGGATCAGGGATCCCTTTCAGTTAATTGGTTGTAGGCTCACAATGGGAGTCATTAAATGGCAATATGTATCCCAGCTGCAACTGCCGCCTTCTTTCCCTAGCTTTAGGCTCTGTGCTGGTAAAATACTCTAATAACTTTAGAGACCACAGCAGCAAAGTTTGTATTTGTGTATAGCATGTGAAGGAATGCTTTCTCTACCTTAACTTCCAGACTCACCTGACAAGCTGGTGCCTGACATGACTTCCTTACATCAGAGAAAGTAAGAGTGGTACAGCCTGATTGTCCAAGGGATAATTTTTGCTTCTGGAAAACAAATGGAACGTCACCAGGATTCCAATAGTAATGTGACTTGCATTTTACTTCTTCCACCTATATGCTTGAATTCATTGTTTACATCTGTATATCAGTCTCTGTAGGGCCTATGTAGGGCTCAGATTTTCTATCATGGGCCATGTCTGAGGTTCTAGCTTGAGTGTACAGTACAATTCAAGACAAATGTACGTATGCAGCAAGAATCTACTAATAAAGAACATGTGGTATGCCCGGGTAGTATCTGACAGAACAAATCTAATACACCTCTGTGAGAAGAGGAAGACTTTGCAAGGCAAATGTTTTTTGATAGAAGCATGAGAGAGTAGACCATGAATATAAACAGTAGCAGAAATCTCTGGAAAAGATACATTGGTGGGATAATTGTTTTGGGATGGGATGAACGAAAGCAGCAGTTTATTCTTGTCTTACACACATGGCACAACATACAGAACCAGCACAAATAACTTACAAAATCTCATACACCATGCTTCCTCTCGAATAGCTTCTATTAAGTTACAACACCATAACGAATCAGGTATTTAGTTACGACAGATCTCCAGACATGGATAGCCTCCCATTCAAGGAGTTATTATTTTTGTAAGCTACTTAGACAAACATCATTTTTTTACATGTTTAATACAGTACAGTATCCTTAACAGAGTTCAAGATATTCACAATGAGAATTGAATACTTTATAAAACAGCAGAATTTCTCATCTTGGCACAGGTCTACATTCGCTCCTGCCTTGTCTGGTTTACAGATGTGTTACAAGTCGCCTTTACTCAACTTTCCAAGCTAAACATTGCTTTAAATGAAAAAAAAAATCTATTTACAGGGTTTTTTAGATTTAATAAAAATGTCTTTGCTTCCCTTTCCCATTCCTACCCCCTGCCCCCACCAACAACTGCCATTTAACTGGTAGAAATAGTAAACCTCAGGCTGCTATAGAAACTTGAAAAAAAAAATTGATGACGACTTGTTGGATGCAAAATGAAAGATGGTCACAGCCTATCATTAATTTAAAAATGTGGATTTTTTTCTCAAAATGTCAGAATTTGTGTTCATTGGAGACAGATGACTCCTGTCATCTGATTTTTAGAGATAATGCGCTACTTATGGGACAATATACAAAACCTCCTTTTTTTTTTTTTTTTAATTACAAGCTGTCCCACTCTCTTTCATGCAATCACTTTCACTATAAAGTTATTTCCTTACTAGAAATTGTAACAACTCTGGTTGTGTGGTACTGACTTAAACTCTCCCAGCCTCCGTCAGATCAAACAGTGTCTCCCCTTATCCATGGTCCCACTGATATTGCTGGGTTGACTCACAAGAAGAGTTTTGCCCTGTGATTGCACTTCAAACCCCACTGAAGCCTGTGGGCATCTTTCCTTTGACTTGGTGGCTTTGGATTAGCTCTGCTTAAATATGGCTGGCAAACTCCAGCCCTTAAGCAGTTAATCAGCTTTCTAAAGAAATAAGCAAAAAAGATTCCTCTCCTTTATACATACAATATGCAGGGTTTTTACATTGAGCATTATCATAAAAAGCATGTTTATGTTCTTTTGAAAATGTATTTTTACAGAACTTTATAAACACTGTTATATCAAACACATTCTCAAAAACTGGAGAAAATACCGACACAAAACCTGGAAGAGCCTCAATAGAATTCTTCCAGTACTATTTGTCTACTTGCATATTTCATATTTCAGTGTCCTTTACTGCAAACATAATTTGGCCATATGGGAACAGGTAAAGTCAACAACAAATCTCCAACAGTTTTGAATAAGACCTGGATCTGTTGTTTAATGAAAGTAATTTGACATCCAATATATGGGTTTTTTACCTGGCATGCCCATTCTGTTACCTTTACTTGCATTGAGCAATACCTTAATTCCCAAATAGTCTCATTCACTTCAGTGGGATTACACGTGACAAAATGGCGTATGCAAAAATACTGAAAATGGTTTTCCCCCTTCTAAATCCTTCTTGTGTCAACAGCTAACATCGTTATATTCTTCTTTATATATATTGTAACTGAAAATGATGTAAGAGTAATATTTGCAAACAATTCTATATCAGAAATCAGTGTACAAACTTTAGGAAATAACCTGCTTATAGTTGTGCTATAGTTCTGATGGCCTAAAAATCTATCTATCTGGTGTGACCAAGAGTAAATTTCACAGGTCTAAATGCTTTATTTACATACTTGTTTACGTTACACTTCGTACTCCCCCAGCCTGGCACAGTTTAAGTTTAAACATACATATGTCACACTAACATGAAATCAGGATGTTATTTTCCCTTACCACCAGTTTTCAGTACAATCAATAATGGACATTAATGCATATAATCTAAGCGAAATGCACTTTTCCAGTAGTTTGTCTAACATAATATCGGATAAATTATAATGTGAGCTTGGTTTCCTATCCTGCAAATGTTTAAAAATGCATTAAACTTTGTATATTGGGAGTAGTCTTAGTGACTGTAATGTCATTACTCACAGTTCAGGAAGTTAAACAGCAGAATAAGGTTTTGTTCTCTGTCTCGCTATTTTGTTTGTTCTTTAATGAAACAAAAGAAGAAACAACTTTTCTTTAAGTATTACTGAATGGCTTAAAATATAATTGGTGAAAGGTCATTGACTGTAATGTCCTGCATGTTACCTCATCTCAGTAGAAATGCTTTCCCATGGCTTGAAATGCTTAAAGTATAATCCTTGCTAGAGGAAAAAACCACAAGCTATATCTAATCCCAAATTCTAGCTGTACTGTAACATGTGCAGTCACCCATAAAGGAGCCCTTTTAACAAAACAATGTATGTTAACTTGCTCAACAATTTGTAGAATGTATCTATTTTGGTCACTGTAATAAAACAAGTTATATATATACATATTAAAAAATCCAAGTGTAAATAATTATACAGTCTTTCCACACATAAAACAACTAGTTGCACATGATGTGGTATGTAAAGCAAATTGCTGAAAATCTCTTCAGTCTTTGGGATGATCAAAGTATAAGTAACCAAAACTTACAAATAATGATTGAATTTTCATAAAAGAAGGTTTTTGATGGAGGGGCAGAAGGAATTCCCCGCCTACTCACCCTCATTCCCCATGGCTTTTACAGATTCGGCCCCTTCCCCCAGTAAGCCACAGGTGGGGTTTTTTTAGATCTAGCGATATATTTTAATGAGGTTATCTTCTCTATAACAGTACTAATAAGGTTTCCAGTGACTTTTTCATAAAACGTAGTCTGTTCTTATTGAAGTTTATAGTGCTTCAGAAGTTTCAGGCTATTTAAACTCCAGAAAAGTATGAATCTGATCCAATTATGTTAAAGTCTAATGAAACAGAAATTCCTTTATTTACTGTGAAAATTTAGTTACCTTCTGTTCTGATAATTCAATCCAGTTTTTATTCCCCCACCCCCCAAAAAAAAAGTCTTGTAGTTACAAGCCTGTAATTATACATAGCAAAGAAAGAAAACTGCTCCTTGCCTATGGAAATATATATAGTTTTTCAAGTTCCAACCCCTCTCTAAGCTGTTAACCATCACACAACATATGCCATTTGGCAATTTGTCTCCTAGGGTATTCACAAATTTCTTTCCAGTGCTCTCCACCTGTTCCTTCTGCTGAAGATCCCAAGGTTAACCGACCAATGACCTCATTCCTTGACCCCCTTTCTGAATCTAAAACCAAAAATTCAATGCTGATATCATCAAGGCCCTCACAAGGAATGTCAAAGACAAACAATTCATTGAACACTGCATTGGGGGTGCATTTCTTCACATGGGTTTTCTTTTTAGAAATTCTCTTCTTAGCATGGTACAGGTTCACTTTGACATAAGGGTCTGCAATGAAAAGAAAGAGCACAGATCAGCTATTGAACAGTGTTTTTTAGAAATTTGTTGATCCAGTTAATGGTAAATTTCATGACTTACCAACATAATTACATCACAATGAGGAGCTGTTTCAAGTTATTAAAGATGATTCATCTCATCCAATTTTTGTGTTTACATCTGAATTAGTCCCTTTAAACTCCCTTTATTGTCACCAAAGATGTAATCAAGATAGTCAGTGAAGTTTAGGGCGTGATTCATCTGATCAAATACAGGTGTCTCCTTCATCACATAAATCCTGCCCTGTAGTCCATTAACCCTAATAACATCTCTACTACATGCAAAGGTGGTCTGAAAATACGCAAAATTCTAATGGACTCTGACAAATATGTGCCATTACATATTTATGTGTAACAGAAATCTTCTTTTCACACATTTTACCAGTAGGGGATAATCATTAACGTTACTAAGACTTACGCAAAGAAAAGCCTCAGAAAGGAGAGAATAAGCTCGTGCTGAGAGAATGGATGAACGGATGCAATTCATTTCTGTTGTGGTTCTACCAAAGTCAATTAGCTTGATTAAATTGCTCCCACCAATTTTTATTGCACAAATTTAACACTAAACTTTAAATGTAAGTGTACATTTGTTGTTAGGGTATGTACTTGGCTTTATGTCTGTTCTGTACTACTGTTGAAGAAAGGAAGGGAAAATGTCCATAATTTTAGCTGTTAATCAACTTTGAGGGTTTGCATTCCTCATAATTATTCAACTGTTGCAAGATTCCTTTGCTATTGTCTTCAGCAATGGGTATATTTCTTCCTTCAGAGGAATTCTAGAGAATGCTTCAAAAATCATCTCTTTCAAGTACCTTGGCATTTATTTCAGTGCAAATGTGGGCCTGTTTCCAAATTCTCATGGTGCAAAGATGCAGTACAAAATCCTTTCTACTGGACCCAGTCAAACAAGATAGTCTATGTAAACAATCAGCTAATAAACATCAATAATAGTTGAATTTTTTTTTAAAAAGTAAAATTAAAACTTAATTGTATTTAGAAATGCTATGCCAAAGTTATCAGAGTGAAATGGTTGGATGATGAAAAGGTTTTTGTTTCCTTGAACGGACAATAGCTTAACAGGAGTAAGGTATGAAAAAATACATCTTCACTTTCACATTCTACCACCATAACAAACATTTTTAAAATAGGGTTTAATGTATTTAGAATGTTCATTGGCTTTAGAATGTATATATGTCACACAAGCATTAAAAATATCAGAATCAATACCCATTAGTGGATTCACATTGTTGTTCATTTCTGTTTAAAGGACATTTTCTGACTGTTACTTCTGGCCAGCTACTAGATAAGGCTAGAATGTCTCTCTTGATTTTTATTAGGTCTACTAGGAGACCTCAACACCAGTGATCAAAGAAACCAAGGAGGTTTTTGGAATGGAACAGTTTCTGAGTAAAAAAGTTCCCGTCTTCCTAAGGAGACTGAGTTATGCAATTGTTTAGCTGACCCCATAGAAACACCGTTTAACCCTCCTCCTTGTCCAAGATTTATGTTGGGCTGAGGGGAAAGTCACAGAGGAAATAAGGACCGTCGTGAGTGCAATGTGTTACTGACACCCAAATATCTATTGAACCTGGTCTTGCTGATGAACAGCAAATAATGAAGAACTGTCTAAATGAACTAGGTGTCCAGGTGTAGTATGGCGGCCTGTATCTCTTAGAAATATTATATTCCTATTATAATCAGCAAGGTTGTACTGAGGAAAGCAGAAAGAGCAAACAAAATTTATAGCTTTACTTATAAGATGTACAGCAAGCAAATGTGTAGTTTGGATGTGCTATATGGTCCATGTGGCTGCTGAGACTAGGGGGGCTTTTGTTTCCAAATTACTTTCCCACCTGGGTCAACCTCAGCCAGACTTGATCTGTTGAGATCAGCTTGCCGCCATGCTGTTATCATGAAACCTCCACTATCTGCTGTGACTTTGGGCTTGGTTATTAAAAGTACACATGCACTCTCATAGTGGAGTAAATTGTTTTGTTGGGCTCCATTTATATCCTTTCTCCTTATGATACGTGAATAAAATTGAGATCAGAAGGAAGATTTCAATGGAACTCCACCATGTAAATGGGAGCTGTCTATAGCTTTGTTCTATTGGATCCAGGATGGGTTAACTTTCTAGGTAAATTGCAGTATTTTTTGGTGTGAAAAGTAGAAAGACTGTATTATTGGCTGTAGTAATTATGATTCAGTGGTTTCCAAAACTACTTCTTTTAAAAAAAAAAAAATCCTGTGAAGTGAAAGAGTATCAGTCCTATACAGAATCAACAGCAG
Organism: Aptenodytes forsteri; assembly: GCF_000699145.1. Lineage (NCBI taxonomy): Eukaryota > Metazoa > Chordata > Aves > Sphenisciformes > Spheniscidae > Aptenodytes > Aptenodytes forsteri. Next base: position 1,478,957 of record NW_008795477.1, read on the forward strand.
ATGTGCTACAGTTGGTATAGTCCTTTGTCGTGTACTGTTCTTTTTGTGTGGTTGTCTTATCCTTAGCATACTGTACATTAAATTTTATCCTGTTATTACCTTATCTAGCATTAATGTGCATCTAAGTGCAGTTCTAATATTGGCTTCAAAGGAGGTTCCACTGAATGCAAAATGCAAAATGGCACAACGAGACCAGGAGAAGGGAGTGCAAAACCTGTTCCTTCTTAGCGCACCCCAGGTACAGCTCATGATAAAGCACGGGTGTGATGTTACAACCTGCTTCCAGCACTGGCACAGTTCACCTTTTCACCTTGCCCAGGAAATGTTAGTGCTCAGTGGGCCAAATTCAGCACAGATGTAACTTGCTGCTTTTCTTGGTGCTAAGCTGAGATAAACCATACGATGCTCTCACTCAATACTGATCGTCTATAAATAAACTGGGTTTTTGTCATAGATAAAAGCTTTTAGTATCTGCAAACAACATCCCATACTTATGGCAGACGGGTTCTGTTCAAGACAATCACAAAACTCATTGGTTTCCACTGCTAACAGACGTCATGGTTTTTTTAACATGTGATTGAAGAACAACTTTGTAAAATACATACCCTGGAAAATAAAGCATTGACCTAGATATGAATAAAATAAATAGGCTGCAAATAATAGTGACACCATTTCTGCATTTATGGGCTATTTTTAGTCTTTGAAATGCCACATTTCAGCTGTCTTCTGTCTGTTTTATATTCTTAGGGCATATTCATTAGTAAAAGCATTACCTGATAATCCTGACACATCAGATTTTGGTAGATGCCTGGCTTTTAAAACAACCACAGTGAGCGTGTTTGTTGTAGACTGATAACAGAGGGAGATCAGTAATTCTCCACGCCCAGATGATTTCTGAGGAAATGAAAGAAAAAAAGGAATAAGACTATTTATAAGCAATTACATTGACCAAGCTTTAAACCAGAATTAAGAAGATTTATGAAATGTCACATAACTGTATGTTCTGAAACGGTGTAAAAGGATATAACTTATGGAGCTGTGCTGCTTTACATAGCAAATATCATTACACTCTGCTGTAGTTATATAACTCTTCTTATGGTTCATTATTAGACTGAACAAAAATTAATAATAAATAAGTGAAAATATAGGTTGACATGGCATCATTAGCTTCAGAAATTAGAAATGAAATCCTACATCCTGAGAAAAAAATCTCAGTGAATGAAAAAGGTCTTAAGCAAAACAAATTTCACATAGCAAATATAATTTCCCTCTGCTGTAGTTATATAACTCTTCTTATGGTTCATTATTAGACTGAACAAAAATTAATAATAAATAAGTGAAAATATAGGTTGACATGGCATCATTAGCTTCAGAAATTAGAAATGAAATCCTACATCCTGAGAAAAAAATCTCAGTGAATGAAAAAGGTCTTAAGCAAAACAAATTTCATAAAGATATATTGAAAAAAATAATTAATAAAGGTAATTAAAAAAAAAAATCTTCAGTATTTTTTTTTAAACAGGAAGGATTCAAACAGTTAGTGAAATCTCATCCCTGACACTTTCTAAAGTAGTATAAGACACATGATATAAAGATGAGATCAAAGACTTTCTCTATGATTATTAGATTTGAATTTGCAAGAGTAGTTTATTTCAGAGAAAGGAGGAAGACAAGGGAAACAAGCAAAACCAATATTTTATATACCAGAAAACCCAATAAGTTATCAACAAAATATCAGTGACATAGTTATAGTTGTTGTAATATAGCCTTAGAATTGTAAAATAACAGTATTAGTTATAGGTATGTTGTCTGGTAGACATTTCTTTGATTTGGCAGCATGCTTGCTCTTTGAAAACAATCGAATTGAAAGTCAATACACATTCCACTTCCTTAGTAGAGATTAAGAGACGTGTGTGTGATGCATGTGCATTTCTGTGGTTCAGCTGTGATGGTTGTAAATGATCTTTACATTCTGAAATGAGACAAAATGGTATGAAATATTTTTAGCCCAGTGAAGTCAGTGTGTTTTGCCATTGACTTCGGTAAGGCTTTGGCTTCTCCCTCGTGTCTTACTATCCTTAGTAGAGCTGCAGCCTGTATCACAATTCTTGAGTAGTAGAAGGTAGTGACAGCACTGAAGTGCAAGAACATGCTACTGCATCATCAATATGATCTCCAACAGGTTCCTTAACTAAAGACTACCTGCATTCTTTAAGAATCTGCTATAAAACCCATGTAGCTGAAGTGAAAGATTTACATTGTCTTCAATAACCTTTAAGAAAGAATGATTTCAAACAGAAAAGGGGAGGGAGGAGAAGGGGAATAATAAATAACTCTTTGCATTCTTTCCTTTTAAAGCAAATTAATGTGGATTGAGGCTGCTTGACCTAATGTAAATGGGTCCACCCAAACCTGCTGGATCAGCTGAATAAGCAAGTAGAGTTTAGAACATTAGCAATTTCTTGCAACATGCTCATTGTAATGTTCTTTTATTACATTTGTGTAATTGCTTCCTCATACTGCCATTATGAAAGCATCTCAATGACTTGCACGATGAGCTTGTTCCCTTTTCTTTCCAAGATGCTAGCAGCATTACGCAAGAAACATAGCTAACACTAACACAACACTTTTAAAGTTTAAATAAAAAATATGTTACCCTAACATTTCTTTTGGTGATCTCTCTGTCCATTAGCAGCCTTCCTTCTGACAGTTCAATTCCTGCGAGGGGAATGAGGACTTCTCCAATGACATCATCTCTGGAAAACCTGTCAAAGCTCAAGATCATAAAGTGAAGCGTTAAGTCTTGAATTTGGCTATAGGGGATCCCATAAAACGTGAAGGTCTCATCGAAAGCTGGATCTAAGGTTTTTCTCAGCACTCTGGTTTTCACCTTGTGTTTTTTCTCAGGCAGGATTGTCATTTTGATGTAGGGATCAGAAGTCATTGACTGTTCATCCATTGCTGGCAGCCCACGTGCCTCTTTGATGTTCACTACAAATGCCTTTTTCTCAAAGTTGTACTCTAAGGAGAAAAAGAGAGTTCCTAGCTTGTCTTGTTTATCTTCAGATGACAGGGAAGTGATGGATTTTAAACTATCAGGGGATACTGAATCTTTCTTCCTTTCTGCAAAGCGCTTAGGAGACAAATTTTCAAGATCTGGAGAGCTCTGGATTTTAGGGGTTGTTTTGGGGAAGTTGCCATTTAGATCTCTCTTCTCCAGGTCAAGATGGAGAGAATTCTTTGGCATCGCTGATTTGTTCTTTGCTTCACTTTTATCATCTGCTCCAAACTTCTTCTTACTGTTGAGATTCTCAGGGTAAATATCAACCCCCTTCAGAACATGGACAAACTTATATGGAGGGGTCTTATTGGATTTGGAAGATTTACGTTGGCAGCAGATCCAAGCAAAAAGGGAGACAGAGAAGACAAGGCCAAATGCACTAAAGATCCCAACCACTGTAGGAATTTCATCTGCAAATCAAATAAATAGCAACAAGCACATAAGCAGCAATGCCTTGGACTCTGTGTGATATTTAACAAAGTAATAATTGAGTAAAACAAACTGATACGAGATGGTAATAGCAGCAGGATCGACAGACTGAAAGTGCTTTGCATTGTACATATCGCTCGCCACCTGCAGGCATGAATGTGTAGTCCCATACTAAGGCACGCTCGTTATGTTAGTGTTTTTCCATACACAGAGTGTTTGGGAGGAAAATACTATTCCCATCCTGATAGTAATAACCATTAGTAATTGCTCGACTATCTCATCCTTCTGTGTGTAGTGTCTGAGTTTATGTCTGTGAGTAATACCAGCTTTCAGCAGGTTTCAGCTTTGAGGTTATGGGGCTTTGTTGGTTAGATAAAACAGATCCTGAAATATGCATTACTTATAGATACGTTGTCTGTTTTTCACAGTGTTTCCTAAAATACCTTGTACACTCAGTTAACTCATTTTTTTATGCTCTGATCCCATAATTGCCTGGAGTTATCTCTTGAAAGAACTGAGTTTAATTGGAGGTTATAACGCTCAACAGTTTCAATGGGATTTTCAATACTTTGTAGGAGAAAGTCTATCAAGAAAATTTAGAATAATTATATACCAAGTGTCTTTTCCAGATGGATGTGACATTGGGCAGTTGCACGTGAGTCCAAAGCTGAAAAAACCTATTAAGTGTGTCATTGATAACCACTAAGCTTTGCATTTAAGACACTATGAATCAAAGCTATGGGGAGTTTACAGGAAGGGTCACTACTTTTTAGGAGTATATAAGAAAAACATTAAAACATAATTCTCTTCTACCTTAATATGAATCCTATACTTAAACTGAATAAAGAGAAAACTGAGCAAGTGTTACAACCTGAATTGTCATGTGGATGCATTAGTTACATATAGAGTACCATTAGCCCTTCAGAGCATGTATCAAAGGGGCAAATGAGCACAACTAATTGGAAATCCAATTTTGCCCATAAGTAACATTACTAAGTGAGTTTAAACCTCCCACAATGTAACAATCAGAGCTTAATCTTTATTCCCTGCAACAGTGGAAGACCAGTAGAATATTAATGGAATGACATTGTTTATGCATAAAGGCAATTGTGTAACAGTTCTGGTTCTCTCACAAATGATTAGCAGATCGTTCTGGATGAGAAAAGCAAAACTATCCCCCTCTATGTATTACTAAATCAGCTTCATCCAGGTAAAAGCTGGGCAGATAGATGTGCTGCCACTCTACCTTTGCTCTTTAGTGGGATGACTCAAAAAAATCCACAATACTATCAGAGCAAAGTAGGACATAATGTTCCAGCACAGAAAGGATCGGGCCTGGCTATTAATTTCTTCTGACAATATTCATGTCACTTTCCCTTTGCCCACAAGCTGTATCAGGCTACATACTTACTTGTAAGAACCTAATGAAATGACTGACAATTATATACATAACCAACAAGTATTTTTTCTAAGTTAAGCACGTGGCTCTGAGTTTCAAGAATTCCCTGGGCTGCAGAAATTTAAATATACATGGTATAAAGGTAGAAAGCATGAAGTAACAGAAAACTAATCAGAATACTTTAATAGCTTTTAAGAATGATTTGCACATTTACAATACTTTTTAATGAGATGACAGACTTTTTATAGTAATGGATGTTATGCTATATTTTTAATTCTACAACTACTGAAAGCAGTGGTAGAATCAATTTGGTGATTAAAATATTAATTATCTTTCTTAAATAAGTAATTAGTTTAGCATGATGTCACAAGTGTGGTTAGAAACATCAAGTGGGTGGGGTAGGAACGAAGGCGAAATGGTAAATAAAATGGTTTTATATTTACAACTAGTTATGTTGCAACCTGAATTTCTTGCTGTTGTCATAATGTAAATCAATTGGTTAACATTCAAGGCAGCGTATTAATAGGAAGCATCACCTACTGATCCTGGGAGAAGTTATTATTTCAGTTACGTGATATAAATCTGGAGTCACTTCACTTATGTCAGTGGAATGATCCTTGAATTAAACCATTGCTAAAGAAATTATAATCTAGGCTAGAGTCAATATTTGTAAAGCAGAGTTCAGAAACATTTCTACTTACTGCTTTTCTGCGTAAAGCTATTTATGTACCTATTTTATAAGTGCACGTATATGACTGTTTCTGAAACTTCTGGTATCACAGTTGATCACCCTACATCCAGTGCGTAGAAATGACACAACTGAAAAGTTCATTGTTTTCATTGCTATTCTCAAGGAACCCAGATTGATCAAGATGCAGCTGTTTAGCTAAAAACACTGGTATCCTGTATTTTCATCTTCCTAGCAATGTCCTTTACAAAACTACCTTTCACTTTAACTAACGGTTAACAAGTCTTTCTCTACAACAAGAAAAAAGGAATGACAATTATTCCAAGAATGGCTTGAACAAAGATTTTCTCCGTGGCACAGGGTGCATTTACATCATTTAACTCTGAAGCCACGCTACTTTAACCAAGACAGAGAAAACAACCCCGAACCTCTCTCATCTGAAAACGCACCTACACAAACCTCTTCATCTCTCCCGGTTCTATAATGGCGCGCGGTACAACAGAGGAAGAGGAAGAGAGAGAGAGAGAAGGAAAAGAAAGCAAATTCACACAACTTCTGAGGTCGAAGAGAACTGGGGGGAATCAGGTTCCTCCCAACAAGCTGCGTGCTGGGAGGCGCGGGGTGGCTCGGCAGAGGCTGCCTGCGGGGACTCCCCCCCGGGGGGGGGG
>NW_008795477.1:1485823-1487737 GCF_000699145.1 Aptenodytes forsteri
CCCCCCCCTTCCTGGGGATTGAACACGCACTCATCGATTATTTTAACTGCCCTGCTGCAGGATATGAGCTCCCACCCTCCATCGGACACAGACAGTGAAATGCTAATGTCTGTGATTCAGTGCACCTTGTGTAATGCACGGGTGTGTCTATTTTGCCGGGGTAAGATTTATTTATTTGCTTATTTATCTATCAGCTGGACAGACTACAACAACGTGAAGGAGATGCCAACTCAGATGGTCCAGACACCTTGGCTCCAACTGCAGAGCATGTCTTTCTCTTATGACTGATGCGATACACTTACTGGATTTGAATCATGAAAACTCCTGATGTGTCTTCTCCCTGTCCCTCCTCCCTGCTTCTTCCCACCATCCACCCCCACAAAAACACTCAGCCCTTGCTTTGGAAAGCCTCTTGACCTTCCTGTAGGTCTAGGAAAGAGCTGGATCTACCTAGATACTTCTGGATTTTACCAGGTTTAGATGTCTGCCTCCCAGTCTGGACTGAGAACATGGGCAGGAGGCGGGGGGAGGCTGGCAGGCAGGAGGAATGGGGGGAAACAGAACAAGAAAGCAGGGCTGCCTTTAACTGGAACTGCTACAGCATGTAATAACCCAAGCTAAATTCTGGTGCAACAGAGCTGCAAAAGCCAGCACCTGGCATCTGACTCCTCCTGGATTCAGAAGGAATCATAGCAGCCAAGTTTGGAGCTCAACTGCCTGTTCTGCTGCATAAATGGGAAACAGGTGTTGTTGCTCTTCTAAATAACAAAGTCCAGATGCAGGCATATTCTGGCTTGACCCTGCTCCACGATGGGCCACTTGGAAGCTAGTATGTCTTGGCCCACTTTCAAGCATGTTCCTGCTTCATAGTGAAGCCAGTGAAGCTCCTTGGATTTCAGAAAAAAAATAAAATAAGAAGGCCACAGAATCGTGGCAAGCTAGTGTCAAAACACAGCTGAATTAAATGCCTGGCTTACCCTGAGAGTTAAAAACCTATTGGTTAATATTGTTAATGCTTATCTGCTTCTGTTACACCCTCAGCAACTTGGCCTTGGTACGCACCAGCACAACTCTTCCAGGAACAGCCATATTGGAAACCCCAACCTTCATTACATCCCATCCCATTTAATAAAACACAGAGTATAGCTTGCCACCACTGTTCCTCTTACAAACACCTGGACTACAATGTACTCAGGTATTAGAAGACTGCAGAAACTGTTGCTTAGCTCTTGCTTGTGCTTTGGCAGCACAATTTGATTTGGGATGTTTGGGTTCACGTGTTGGCACCAATCCAAGCAAATCTGGCTCAACTTCTCTCTTCTTTCTGGCAGTCCTCCTTCCCCCCAGTCCTACTATCCACTTCCCTTTCTCTGTCCAAAACCCAGCCTTGCTCAAAATGTGCATCCATTGAAAGTAATTACATTTGATTTTAGACCACATTCCAGGTATACGAGCCTCCAGACATGACTGAAATAAGCAAGATCCTTAAACAAATTTAGAGTTAAACATGTTTAACTGGGATGTTAAACTATCGTAAGCTGTTACTGTGTCTGGACTTTAAAAACAATGTACCAAGAATCAATATATGGTAAAACTTGGCTGTGTGCTTATCCTATTTGAGCTGGGATATGGTGAACATATATATTATGTTGACACTTGAATTATTGTTAATAATTTTTGAAGCTTTTTATTTTTATTTTTGAATGAAATCCAAGACATCCTTTGTTGAGATATACAAAATTTATGGAGCACATGGAAATATAACAATGATTGATTCAGGGGTTTTTTTCCCTTTAGTTTTTCAGATGTCCCAAGGGTATATAAAAAGCTTTTACACAATTTATATGTCTTTATACAGTGCACAGAGATCTTTTCCTTCAGCACTAAGAGTTTTCTTTTTTTCTTTTCTGTGAC
>NW_008795477.1:1487764-1527299 GCF_000699145.1 Aptenodytes forsteri
ACTCCTTCCCCCCCCCGACCCCCACCCCCCTCCTTTTCTAGAATTCCTGAGAGTGCATGGTAGATTTTAGACACTAGTTAAGACCTGTATGGTGCTGGGTGCTGTACAAACATATGTAAAGAGCCCTTCCTTCCATCTCAGTTCTGTGTATGTGTAGCTGTTTAAAGCAATATAGAAAAGGTTTCACGATAGCAGATCTCTGTCTTTAGAAACTTGGAGCTGCCAAGACTGTGTATATACATAAGCATGTGGAAACATATTTACAGATATGCAAATGAATGCTTTTATCTCTTTATTGCATTGGTCAGTGAAATAGGAAATAACCATTTTTTTTACATCACTCATGAACCTTCTATATTTAATTACATGACTCCACTTAACGGAACAGAGTGCACATCACAGAAAATACTCGAGAAGGAGGTGGAGCATTGAGTTGCTGACACATCTTGAGACAGACGCACTTTTTGCTCCCTGTGTTGTGCAAGCACCATCTAGTGTACGTCTTAGACCCATCAGCACCGGATGACTAGCGTACTCCCGTGTAGGTAGTACAAACACAATATAACCAGCTCACTGCTGCTTCATTACACTTCTGACAAGTGGCCAGAGGGAAAAAATCATCATGTGAACCCTGTGTGTTTCTTAACCAGTCAAGTGACTGTCTTTCAGTTCAGTCCCATGCAACAGTAATGACTCTCCATTTTTGTGGCTAAATGTTCTTCACATTTCTCTCTGTTCTCAGAAAAACTCCTGGATACTTTAGCAAGACTTCACACAGTTTGCAACAGGCTTTTCAGTAAAAACTTGGACTAGGAACTCACTGCACAGGTAAAATTCCCTTAATTTTCCCAGCAAACAAGATACAATGATCTCAAATACTTCCAGCTCAGAGACAGAACATTAAAAGGAGCTGGTTCAGATTTTGCCTGCGCTGAGTTGAAATGGACTGTTCGTCTGCAAAATATCTCTGTATATGATCTGGCTGACTAGCAAAACAAGGCCTTCTGTGGTCTGAAAACCAGATTACCGGTGCACATGCTTACGCAGAGCATCCTCCTGCCACTCTGAGAAGAGGGAGGGTGGTTGCTAAGCGACAGAGTCCATACACTTCCCAAAGCAGATAGTCCTTAATTAAGCATATGGGGCTGGAAAAGGTGGTGCCCCACCTGCAAAAGAACTCTCACTGTTCTTCAGATCCCAAAGCCTGTGTGTGAAGAAAACCTAATCCTCTCCCTTTAAAAAAAGAAAAAAACAACAGTTATTCTAAACAAGATCTACCCCACCCCTAAAAGTCAACCAACATTTAAAAATAAAGCTTGGTGATTTATATATATGAGGTGAAGCTGGTGAAACAGCCCCTTTCCATCTCTGTGAAATGTTTCTCTGGAGCTTAAAGACAGAGTTTCACATTTTCAAAAATAGCATCTAATTTTGAGTTCTGCAGTTGCCAGGTGCCAAACTACAGACATTAATTAATACTATTCAGCATCTATGAAAATCAAACCCTCCAGCTATGCTTACAAAATAAAACCTCAGTGAGAACACAGGTATAGGCCCCTGATTTTGGGAAGTGCAGAACATTCAACACTTCTGAAAGTCAAACAACTTTGAAGGGATCTACAACGGGATTTAGGTAGTTACACTCTGCTTAATTTCCACTTCAGATAACTCTGTAATTAGACAGTGGAAAGGGGATAGCACCCTTCCCTGTCTCATCTCTCAGCCTTTGACATTCCTCAGCTGCCTTAAGGCATGTCTTGGGTGCCACTCACACCCACAAGCCTGGACTTGTAACCTGAAGACTCAGCCTGCTGCCTATTTGGCCTTACAGACTTATTGTTCCTCCCTGGGTTGAGACTGAATTCAGCTGCATGAATTTTAATGTCCAGTGCTATGTGAAATACTTTAGCACGACCTCCAGTTTGTGCTGCAGAACGGTGTACGTTTTCTGAACTCTATTTACCAGTCCCATGTGAATACATCAGATACCAGAGTTCCTGAAAAGACACAAGATATATAGATTTAGGTAACTGAATCATCCTCTAACTCATACGCCACATCTAGGCATCAAATTTCAGGCCTACAAATCTAGAGATTAATTCCTCTCACTCTGGGGCTTGGTTGAATTGCCTCTGAACATGTGTCTACAGTCACTGAAAAGCCCTAAACTTCCGTACAGAACTAGTGGATACAAGGCAGGATGAACAGGACACCTGTACAAACCTGGAGCAGCAGCTGAAGGTGAGGTAGAGGTGTCTGCTAGACTGGTTGGTCTAGGTAAGCTGCCTCAAATGTCATTATACAACGTCATACAAGCAACTGAATAGATTCCCTACCTCACCTACAGATGTGTAGAAGTCTAAATTAATGTTTTAAACACGAACTTGAGTCATGCCCCAGGGATCAGCTTTAGGCTGAGCAGAACCTTTCTCTTGACTCCACTGGCTATATTGACCAGACGCTCATTTTCTATAGTGGGAATTTAGAAGCCCTATTGCACGTACAGACATGAAGTTTGGTATGCTAGTTTTAGGGCTGATGTCCATTCCTAAGGTCAGGTGAGGTGTTTAAAGTTACTGTTACATTTACTCATTTTAAAAAAAAAATAAAATTAAGCCAAGTATTTTTCTTCTCTATAGTGACACTGTGTAGATCAATCAGTGTCTTGATGAGATTGTAAGACTGGCTGAAGGATATAATTTCAGTAGTTTAGTGGTGAAGTTTATATTAAGGAAGCATCATTGCTTGTTTGACTGATGACAAGGTTCTTCCAAGAGTGAGAAATATTGCTGTCCCTTCAGAATTTGGGGCAACTTGTACAATGTTTTGCTACGCGCACAATGACTTGTGTTTTGTGTTCCTTTTTTTCATTGTAAGACCTCCCTGCAATTTCACATGGTGGATGAAGAGAGGGAAAAAGAAAAGCCCTCACTGTTGTAATTAAATTTTTGTGGCAAGGCTCCAGGGTGATTTCAGTCTGTACGTACTGGCATGCACGGTCTTTCCAAAGTATCTGCAGATCAGCTCTCTGGGGGTTACAGGTACATTTATGTAATAAGCTATCAAGAAACAGACTTTGGTTTTGGAGGCAGCAGCTACTAATAATTCCTATGACATTTCTTACCTTTTTTCTTTAAGATAAGTTTTTCCAGGCAATATATCGCTTCAGGTGGCAGTTTCATTTCAATAACAGCTAGATTCTACTGGTTTTAATGTGCTAAGGTTCATGAATGGTAGTGTGTATGAGTTGGTAAAATTACTGTGCCTGTATATGTTTTACAGGCTCTGCTATCCAGGTGAGTCAGAACAATTCTTACGCTTTCAGCCAGGGCTATAGATACCTCAGGAGATAGCATATTCTTTCACCTTGGTAGCTTCTGCCTGTTGAGGAAAAGATAATTTTATTTCCTCTTCAAGTATGGGTTTTGATACCAACAATCCTGAAATAGAATCAGAACCTTATTTATGTCAGGAATCTCTTTTGCCTTTTATTTAGCATTAGCAGTTAAAGTATAACTCAAATAAAGAAAAAAGGTACCATCAGGGAATTAGGCTGAGATTTTAGAGCAGTGTTATGGCATTAGAAGGCTCAAATTAATTTGAATTTCTTACCTAATTCATTCAGACTTCTTTAGAAATCTCAGCCTTAATTAACAGACAGGCCTTTTATGTTTTTTTATTTAATTAACAAATACAAGGATTGAGGACTATGCCAAAACAGGGATTTCGGTGGTTAAGCCCCACCTAACTCCAGTTTTATGAGCTTTAATCTAAAATTCAAACCTTGAAATCCCTGCTGAACTTACGTTTAAGACTGGGAACATCTTAAGAAACCTTAGAACAGTAAGAAGGACTTCCTGTAAAATGTTTTCTTTTTTGGCCATACTCAAGAAAACTTGCCCTGGTATCTGAAGAAGTCAAATACCTAGTTCATTTCTTCACCTTGCTCAACTGTTTGTATCCATTCTCCAGACATGCCTGATAAAGCAGGCACCAGACAAAAGCATCTAGAAAGTCTTATTTCCTTCTAGGACACCAGGGATTAGAGCATTCCACCAGAAAGCTCATAACCAGGTTCAGGTTTTTCCTGTGCTCTTATTTCTTGCAGGAATATCCAAAGCATCATTCTTTCAAGGAAGAAATGGACCTATTGACATTTTTTCAATGTAATGATGTACTGAGACAGAAAATAAATATGCAACCTGAGCGCAGCGCTTAGAGTTATCCACTAAGGTCATAGGCCTACTTTCTTGTCTTCCTTCCAAGCAGCGTTTTAGTATAGTACCTATAGCAGCGGAATATTACATGTACAAGCGCTTCACTCCAGTGGGAGGTTCAATATTTTGAGGCTCAAACAGTGGAGAAATTCTTGAAAGTTCAGACTAAAGACTCTGCACTACAGAGGGATTTACCAAGACAACTAGTGTGTTATGTACCACATTCTTTCTTAAGGCTGCTCTTTGGACTTCAAGGATTACACGGTACAATTAAGCAACGGTGCTACTGTTAACATTTGTAGAGTTTAATTTTAGAAATGCTGCAACATTTACTGTTATGCATGCACATGCACTGAAACACGCATCTGACTTAGGAAACTGGAGTCACAGTAAATAAGAGAGGAAGGGACGGAGAGATTCTGAAGAGGATTTCTATTAAGAAAAAAAAAAAACAACCTGTAAAAATCCAGATCTAGAGGTAACTACTTGATCCCAAATATTCTGCAATTAATAGCTGTCTTCATCACATGTGAAAGCTCTGACTGAAGTTCTTAAGGCTAACATACCTCAATTTAAGCATGCAAATTAATATTACAATGTGTGGAGCTTAGTTTTTAAAGATCAAGTACTCCCAAAATTCATTGAAAAGCTGATATCGTACCATTACATATTGCGCTCTATTCTGAGTGATGTTTCCCCAACAGAGCATGTGCTCTTTGGGGAAGACAACACACCAAGTAAGAAGTTTAAATACAGTGTCAGTAAAATCTGAAATTTGTAAGGTGGGGTGGACCTTCTGGAGCCACCAGAGAAGTAAATAGAAACTGTAGATGAGAAACAAGCACTCCATGCAGATAAAAGCATTTATGAGAAGTGCTTTCATTTAACTAAATATAACATTAGGAATTCTGAGCCAAATTATTTCTACATCAGTACTATGAAGAGTAAAGTAAATGCCTTTAAGAGGTCAGTCTTTCTTATTCCATATGAATCTGCCAAATGGTGAAGAGTTCCATTCTTCAGTGCTGTCAGAAAGTGGGTACTTTCTCCCCCTTCTTTCTATGACTATTTCTTCCCACTCTAATTTGTTAATGAACATCCCGTACATTGATGCGTCTAAATGATTCACATACTAACCAGCAGTAGGTAGAAATGAAGACTTACTCTTCATTACATCTGTAAAATGTTCTGAAATGTGGTTTGGATAAAATCTGAAGCCTGAATTTGGACAAATTTTGTTTCAAACTAATTTAAAAGCAGAGCACAAGGAGGGAGAGAGAATGAAAGAAGGGAGGAAAAGGGGTTGCTCTGCTATGTAGGATAGCAAGAACAAAAAAATTAATAATGTAGTGATGCAAGCAGTGGCTGACAAGCCAAAAGGGGAAACGACGACTACAATTCTGTTCCACTGAATTTCTGCTTAATATGGTATGCATCACTTCTTAGGAGCTGGTTTTGTCAGAGATTCTTCGGCACATGAAAAAAGCTTGATACAGTTTTCGTTTCATGCAGATAAAATTAAAGGAACCAACTGCTGTAATATTAAAAAAAAAAAAGGAAAAAAAAAAAAGAAAATAACAGTCCAGACCTTTTATGTTGAAGTCAAGACGATATTTGAATTGCTGAAAAGGATAACCAAAGTTTTTCTGTGTTCTCTCACAAGATTTTGAAGTAAGAAGGTAATAATCTCAGATGCAGAGACATATTGTTAGAAAAGGGCAACAATAAATTTTATTTAATTCAATAAGAAATAACAGAAAATAAGTTTATGCATTTTTTTTTCCATTTTCATAAGCATCAGACAGAAAATATCCTCCACTATTATGTTTTCAAATGATGCTCAGTACTTGAGCGTGCCATCTACATTACATCTCTGACACTTATTAACCTCCTGAACAGGGAGACTTGAGTTCTCTTAAACTTTGCAGTGTTAAAGATACCAGTCCAAATAATACTTTTGAATTTTCTCATTAGATTGTAAAAATTGGAAATATCCATTAATTTATCCAGGTTCCCTGAATCATTTTTCTACTGGATTCTTAGAATGAGATCCTGTGTTCATGGAGACTGATGAGGAAAATTCTTAATACCCAATTTGGAATTTAAATAATAACTACACAAATGACTCTTAGCAAACCTTACACACATCAGCATTCGATATTCAGACATGTTAAAGTCCAGGTTATCTGTGTACTGGAATTTACTTGTCTTGTGCATGTTTATACACCTTACAATACTATATAAAATTACATCAATCCACAGGACCTTTGGCTCTTTCAGAGTGGGGAGTGCTCATTTAATGAGCAGTGGTTCTTGGTTAATGCTTGTTGTTCCATATTTAGCACCAGGACTGTCTTACCAGACACTGATCAAACATTGTTCTGGAAATAAAATGATTAATTTTCTTGGAAATTTTGCTCAGACACTTATTATTACCCTGCTACTTCTCTAACTTTAATTATTTTCTCAATACTCCTCTAAGATAGACTTATTTGGATTTTCAGGTGTGAAGGAGAGGCATAGAGGGACTTAGCAAAAGGGCTTTATAAGAGGTACACCTCTCCTATGAAGAAAGGCTGAGAGAGTTGGGGTTGTTCAGCCTGGAGAAGAGAAGGCTTCAGGGAGACCTTATTGCAGCCTGTCAGTACTTCAAGGGGGCTTATAAAAAAGATGGAGGCAAACTTTTTAGCAGGGCCTGTTGCAACAGGACAAGGGGGAATGGCTTTAGACTAAAGGGGGGTAGATTTAGACTAGATGTAAGGAAGAAATTTTTTACGCTGAGGGTGGTGAAGCACTGGCCCAGGTTGCGCAGAGAGGTGGTGGATGCCCCATCCCTGGAACCATTCCAGGTCAGGTTGGACGGGGCTCTGAGCAAGCTGATCTAGTTGAAGATGTCCCTGCTCATTGCAGGGGGGTTGGACTAGATGACCTTCAGAGGTCTCTTCCAACCCGAACTATTCTATGATTCTATGACTTACATGTTAAGATTCTCCGTGCTATGATACTCAAGATTTCATTGGGTCCATCACAGATACAATGGTAAAACAAAATCAGTCAATACCAAAAAGGAGCAAGGTTTCAGATTATCACATATTTAGGTGCTAATCATACCTTTCTGAAACCAGAATCCAGATCTGAGTTTAAATATCTGGATCATTTCTTTTTAAGCTGTAGTATATGTCCATCCCCTATAAAGGTAAGCATGTTTTGCCCAACAACAGTTTCTAGCGTTATCTGATGGATGTTATAAAGTGTCCCACAAACCTACTCTTAAAGAAAAGAGTAACATTTAAGCAGAATGACTTATTTGAGAAAGCACAACAGACATTTTGATTACAGGCACAAAATATGATGATACGTAACACAGTCATCAAAAGCTGTAGTAAGTATATTACACGTGTATTGAGGATTACGCATCAGTACAGACCTACCTTGGCCTTCCAGCCTCATCTTATCTGTTTTCCTCTTTTATAGATAGCTTCACATTCAAATTAAAGTAATGTTGAGTATGTTCTCTGTCTAATTGGCCATATGTACATGACTTCCGCTTGGCATGCTTTCCTTAAGGAAATCCAATAGAAACTGGATCGTCTCTATCTTTCTGGAAAACAAGGTAGCACAAAACATGTATTTCTTGCTGCTAATAATTGCTGCCTTTCCCTTAGCTGTCTTCTCTCCTCTTTCCAATGGGAATCAAGAAAGGTTAAATAAATGAAAAAAAGACAGCATGAATATAGTAAGATTTTCAAGACCTACGATTGTTTAACGTATGTTCTGCTTTCAAAAAGGGCTGAGACAACAGCATGGACTGTATGAGCATCTACAGGAAACTTGTAAAAAGAACTATTCTTAGAATAATTTCAGTGTAAGGATGTGCCCAGGGACTGTTACCCCTAGTCAGCTGATCAATAGTAACAGGACAGAATGAACTCTATGTAGCTCATGAGAGTGAAAGTATGACAGGAGCATGAGGAAGACAGAGGATTGGGACTGTGTTTATCATTTGATCAGCTGTAGGCTGTGGTAAGAACTGGGAGGACATAATTAAGAGTTTTAGACCAGCAGACAGCCATGACCTCCTGCTGCTACCATTGTGACTGACCTTGACACTACTGCCACCAGTTCCAGTGCCACCACCGAACTATGCTGGACAGCCCTTGTTCTAGGAATGGTTTTCTTCAAGGACTGATCGTGTATTTTGCCTTGAGAAATCACTGGAAATTGAAAATAAAAAAAAATATGATCAGAATCCCCAGATTCTTAATATCTTAGTAAAGACCCCAGTTTCACTCAGGTAGCAAGTAGTAAAAAGTAAGTATAGTTTTTCAGAACTGTCTTGCTAAACTTCAGCTTCTAAATTTCACCTAAATGTCACTTCAGGAACCCAAATGTTTTCTTAAATGCCTACTAGAAAAATTCAGGCCATGAGTCTGCCCTAATTCAGTGTCCCGCACCAGTCCCACAGGACCCATGTTTTCAGAGTTCTTAGCATTATATAGCAGTTTATGTGTTTTTAAAGCACAACCTCTAGTTACTGCAGCTCTAGTTGCCATAGCTCAGCTCCACTGCATTTCATATTTGAAGTCATACTTAGATGATTGAAGTGATGTGCCCAACATCATGTAAGAAAGCTGTGGCAGATTCAGTGAGGAAATTCTCCAGGGCAGCAATCAAATTTCTTAATACTGAAAGCATCCCACATTTTAGTCTGATTTCCTAAGGGGACAAACCTCATGTGATGGCATCACTTCTATCTCTGTGACTGAGTCTTTCTGTCAGCCCTCTTTCTCACAATAACTTTTGATCCCTTTGGCTAATATCAGCCAAACTGGACAGAGGAATAGAAATCTTAAAGATATTAAAGTACTCACAACTGAGCTGTACAAAAATACAGCCCAAGGGTTACATGTGGCTACTAAAAAGTAACACGTTCTGCCTGGCCAATTCAGCTGCTGAGAGGCAGATGACCAGTCACCGCATTCACAGCACTACCTGTGGTGCATCTTGCCTAATAGGCAGGCCAAAAAGAAGTAAGAACATGGAAAATTGTAGGGAAGGGTGTGGGGAGGGAGTAGATGGCCTTTGGCAAGTAGAAAGCGTGGGGCAGAAAGCAGGAAGGTCTTGCAGGGGAGATGAAAGTCCGGCCTTGCCTTGGCAAGGAGAAGTCTTTAGTAGGAGGTCATGCCTTTTAACTCATAAGAACGTAGTTCTAGAATGAGTGGCCAGACAGAGGTAATAGGACAGGTGGAGGATCTCAGTGAGGAAAAAAAGCTGGATGGTAAACTCATTTCATTTCAGAAATTACAAAATTCACCTGTCTACTACCACTATGGATGTCCTAAACACAAGAGGAGGAAGGGAACAGATTTTGTGCTTCCCTTACACATCAGGGAATTTACACCTCAAATAGGATTTGTCTCCCAAGTGGATTTTTGATGACAAAGAGTATGTCCAATATGCTTGAAATCTGTTGATTGAAGCCTTCACGGTATCTCTTCCTTCTGTGACTTTTTTGGAGGTTTACAAAGGGATGACCTCTCTTTCCAACCTTCAGTTAATCCTGTTTAAAAGGTCATTTATCACCAATCCCCTGCAAACAAGGCTTCGTTAAGTTCTCAGATTATATTTTTTCTCTTTTCAGTCTCCAATTTTGTTTACTATTCACCTTTCAACTTTTTCAATAAATAAGATGGAGTCCTGCAAACAGCAGTCTGCATTATTACGTGAGCCTGATCCCTAGGATACATCTGTTTTTTGAAACAGATAGGGAACCCATGGCACACAATCCCATCATTAAGTAACTCCAAGGAGGGACTGAATTAAGGTGAGGCAGGCAGTTTGCTAAGGCCATGTCCCTGCCAAATGCACTGCCTATATTAGAACATGTAGCTGTGAAAAGAAAATGCCTGCGTTTTTATGGTGTTAACTACAAGGTTTCTGCAAACAAAACAGAAGATCTGTTTCTCCAGCTTGCCTAATATAGTGGGTATTTGAACTGTTTTGGCCAGAATGTTTCAACAATACTTTAGTATGGTCTGGCTACAATGCAGTCCATGCACAAAGCACTATATGTACACAAAGTTTTTCAGTCCACAGAGTTATGGGCTTGTAAAGTTGTGAGCAGCTGTAAATAAGGTATTAAAATGAGTAATGTCAGTTGAACTTTATAGCAGGTAACTAAGCTGTTCCGACCAATAATATCAGCTTGTCAGAAAATCTGGCAATTTTGGGGGGCAATTTTTTTGGTACGGCAGAACAATTGCAAAGTAAGAGTACTACACTGGGTTTCTAATTAAGAAACATTCCAGCATTTAATAGATCTTAGTTTTAAGACAATATATAGTGCTTTAAGTTTGCAACTTTAAAGCCATTCAGAAAGGTTCTTGTGACTGTGTTAGGATTTTAGCCATACT
Source organism: Aptenodytes forsteri (assembly GCF_000699145.1). Taxonomy (NCBI): domain Eukaryota; kingdom Metazoa; phylum Chordata; class Aves; order Sphenisciformes; family Spheniscidae; genus Aptenodytes; species Aptenodytes forsteri. Next base: position 1,498,395 of record NW_008795477.1, read on the forward strand.
TAATCATATTTTGCTTGTTCCTCCTCTTAAAGTGCCTGACAAAAATGTCTAACTACAATACAAAAATGCACAACAGCTAATTGAAGATTTCTAGTTTTAGTAACTAGAAATGTGTAACTAGCATGTGTATGTCAGTACACATGCTACACTTTGGGCACATTATTGTTCCAAATATTTCATGAACGTTAACGCTTATGGGACTCTACCAGCAACAGATAAACTAGAAGTGACATGTGCCAATGAGTCAGCTTGCTTAAACATAAATGCCATTTGCAACATGCTAGAAATCTGAGACATTCGGTTGGGCTTGTCAAGTATGACACAGGACCTAGGAGAGACCTATACCTTTTTGGAGTGCAGCTGGAGGCATGTACATAAAACCCTGGTGCATCTAAAATGACAAATGACATTAGACAATTATGTTTAAGTACCCATATCATGTTAAGCAATAAAGTTAAATTATCTCATATCCTGAGCAACAACAGCTCCTTTCAGAATGTAGTTAACTGTAGAAACAACTGCTGATTTGCGTTGGTTGTCTTAGGTTCTGAACTCATTTTTCAGAAGATGGGATTTTCCCTTCTCATAACAAAACCTATGGAAGAGAGCCTAAATGATTTGGAGCGTAAGTTAAGGAAGTGAACTTTAAATGATATCATTTTTGTAAAGATTTTTTGCCAGTGTCTCAGAATGAAAGTCACCTACTGCTCTCCATCCCACAGTGTACAACGGTGAAGCCTCTATAAAATCAGGAACTGTTCTGCAAAAAGAATGGGGCCTTTCAAAGTCTAACTGAACTCATTGTCTTTCAGTAACCTTTGTCCAACAGACTGTCTGTTCCCCTGATTTGTATCTTCCCAGAGTTGTTCAGTGGCAACTTAGGGAGTTAATACAATTTCAAATAGGACTCACTCGCCGCAACTTGGCCCAGAGTTGTTCAGTGGCAACTTAGGGAGTTAATACAATTTCAAATAGGACTCACTCTTAGCTGCGGATTGTGAATGAGAATTTGCCTTGGATAGTGACTTGCATCTCCAATCCACCCTAGCCAGGGGGTATCTGAGTGGTTTCAACCTTTTTCATATTGAGCAGAAGTCACAGAAAGTAACTCCTGGGGTTCTGGAAACAGAGAACAACAGTCCCAATGGTCTGTGGACCAGCAAATGAAGAATGTCTGAACAGTGGCATCAGACTCCAGAGAATCTGTACTTTGCAAACCTGATATCAGGGGTCACGCTGCACTGACCTCTCTGGCTATAGTGGGAAGAGTGAATCACCAGAAATGGCTCATCATCATACCTCTGTTTGAAAGTCTGCCAATCCTTTGTGCAGGACAGTAGTATGACTAATAGCAATCATCATAAGAAAAGTATGTCATCAAATTGTACAGCCTGCCAAAGGGTAAACACGGACAGTTTCAAAGACTGTATTTTTTTTTTTTCTCCAGACATACTGCAGACTATTCTATTAAAAAGAGTGAGAATCACCTTGGGGACATAGTTTTGGAAAAGATCTTGCCTGTCACAGACTGATTAACTAGTGCAAGCTTCACTTGCATTCAAACTTGACTTTTCAAGTGGCTGTCACAAAAACTTGGGTATACCACACTGTCAGTGCTTGTTTTTTTCCAAACGGATGGAAATTATTTTCTGTTTTCTGCAAGTCAACTGGGAGATGCCGTCTCTTTGCACAATGTGCAACATAATGTAACATATATAAATAAATATAAGCTGGTTTCTGTTAGTCATCTGAAATTAAAATGTTCCTTCTATTTACCAGGAATCTTCTTATTTGTTCTGGGTATCCGTTGATATTTATGGAATCAATATCTAATTTAGTATCAGTATATTTAATCATAATCATCCTGAGTGCCGTGTTTAGCTGAACACATAAAATGTACTATAATGACTTTAAAATGTTTAATTTAAGAATCTCTGCCTCTGTGCATATGAATCAGAGACCTGTGTTTAATTATTGATAGCAATTAGAGCACAGAAGCAGACAAACAGCATCTGGTGGCAGGAATAATTTCATAGCCTAGCCCTTATTCAGTCTCCTTTGGAACCAAAGCAATGTTTCACTGATTGATTCCTTGCAATGCATGAATTCAGATTTTGGTTTCTAAACAACCCTTTGGAAGCTGTCTGTCATTTTACAAGTCCTGCTAGGTTTATACATCTATGTGTGGAACAGATGCTGCACAGAGGTATGGTTGGTCAGCTGTTTTCTTAATGTAATCATAATCAGAAAATTATTCCTAAGTACTTCTCTGTTTTCATGTATGCTAAAATTTGAATTATATTGGTATTCAAGTCTCAAAGTCAGGGAATTAAAGTAGAAAGCTGTTCTGGTAAATGCCAAATGCGAACTTTTAAGTGAAACTTGCCAAATACTACAAGATAAGAGTTGCAAATATTTTTAAGAGACAAGGGTTTGATACCGCACTTGCTGAAACCAAAGAGAACCTCTCAAATGAAGCACTTGCATCATAGTTAAATTTCCTATGATTCATAGGATTTCATTGCCTCTCACCAGTGAATAACCTGAAAAAAAATGCCACATTTTTTTGAAAATGTCATGGAACCAGAAAGTTTCAAGTCATTAAATACAGATATAATTCATCTATATTGGCTAGAAACTAATACATTAAAGAAGTGGCTATCAACTGTTTGTGAGGGTTTGTCGATCCTCAAAATATTCTTAGGGAGGCACAGTGAATAGCTTCTTGACAAAAAGTTGGCTGTTCTTGCTACCTTTTGAGCAGCTCTTAGAAGTAGACCTCAAGGATTCATGGACCACAGGTCAAAAAAACTTTAGAACCAAGATAATAAATGATGTGTTTTTCTACAAATGTTAAGAAATATTCTATAAAAATCTGCTCTGTCTTTCAAGGACAGTCTAGCTTCCAACCATTGCGTCTGCATTGTACAGAAACACTCATCATATAAGAATTTTCATCACACAAGAATTATCCTGAGAGTCTAGGCAAGGGTTTGAAGTGGGTTATTTTAACTACCCAAAACCCAGGGGTAAGGCTTAGACATGGGTATTTCTTCTCTTTCGTACACATTGAGACATACTGCCACCTATGCTGGTTTTACTAATCATCCTTCTCAATCTCCCTTAACACTGGCTCAGAGGTCAGGCTTTGAGAAGTTCTTATTCTATATTATTTTCCTTTGTAGGCAAGCAGGTAGAAAGGAAAAGCAGAAACTTATTAGTTTGGGTAGGAATGCAGAGGAAGCAAGGAGCAGCATAGGATTACTTTCACCAGTAAACAAGATGGAAACAGGTAAGGAATCATGACTCACAGACTGGCACCGACTTGCAGTCAGAGCTAAGAAAAAATATTAGTCTGACTCAAAATGTGTATTGTTCCTCTGAAACCAAAGTTCTTGGCTTTTATTGTTGTTCTGCTTTTCCAAAGGAAATACAAATGAAACTATTCTGTCTGAGAGTGCTGTTTTCCACTCCTATGGGAGAATGAAAAGAGAAGTTGAAGTGACCCTTGCAACATCATTCAGAAGAAAAATCACACAACCTAAAGGGCCCATCTATGTGATGGCATCCACATCAGCAGCGGGGTTCTTCTCCTTGTAGGAGGGAGACAATTCTCGTTGTCATTATGCATTGAGTGGCCACCATAAAGCTGAGGTCTCCTGAGCCTCTGTATAGGGTATAAACCAGAACAAGATTTGTCTCATATTTTAATGACTCACAAGAGGATGAGAGAAAGGAAAAGACCACGCTTCAGTCAAGATGCAGCTCTGCTGATTTTGGTGGTAAAGCAGTGCTGTGACAGATGAGGATGTTGTCCAGGAAAATTGACAAGTGAATATCTTCAAGACATTAAAGATGCATCGATTTTGGAGAGAAGTTAAAGAAATGATGGGCAGACAGACAAACATTTGGGAAAACATACTTTTCTTCAATATTTAGTAACGAAAACCTGCATACCCTAAACTCATAACTACCAAACAATACTACTATTTCCTAAAATGTAAGACATCTTTCTAACTGAGCATTCCTGTGCTTTACACTGCTCTCTGTTGTGCATGTGTGTGAGGGCTGGAGGGAGCAAAGAAGGATTATTTCACGTAAATAGCTTAGAGATGGATGTAGTGACAAAAGTGCTGGCATTTCTGGGATGAGAGGAGAGAAAGAAAAAAGTTATGCCTGAACATGCATGAAAGATGGAGAAATGCACACTGGGAAATGTAGTTTATGAGACTATTTTTTTGTAATAAAGGTGTAGGACAACTGAGTTTCCCATATTCTGCACATTTTACACATTTCATCATTTTAAAAGAAATGTATCAAACAATGTCTAACATTAAAAATAAAAAAAACCCTCAACCCTCTTAGTCAACAAGTTAGTAGAACTTTAGGTTCTTTCCTGCAAGAAATCATTAGTGAATGATCTCATACTGTGCTATTTCCTACAGTGGTATGAATAAGCTATTGGATCCCTTACGTAACATTCCCTGAATAAAACTGATTTATTTTTTAAACAGTGAATTAAAATTTGAATCCGTACTCATGCTGCTTCCATATATGAAGGCTTTGATTTTTTTTTTTTTTTTTTTTCCTAGAGTAGGCAGGTTATTTTCTGAATGCTGCTAAATGCCTTGATTTGGAAAATGCACTTTTCAGAAGTAGCCCATGATAAAATGATATATATAATTACTACAACACAATTTATTGGAAGCGTTGTTTTATTTAATAATCCTTCTAGGTCAGATAACCATTTCCACTGTAGCCAGTTTACACTGCTCTAAATAAATAAAACCAGCTGCTTCTGCTATTAGGATATAAGCAAATAGTGTATCTGAGGTAAAAAAAATTCCCAGCCAACCAGCATCCATGTCCCCAGGGTTGGCTTTTTACCTTGAGCTGTGACACAGCAGATGTAAATTAGGTGTATTTAAGTTTTGTTTCTCTGCTCTTGATTTTTCTTATATAATGTCAACTTGTTCACCAGAAACTTTTCCCATTGTTTTTTGAGTTCATGAAGATGATGCTTTCTGTACCTTCATGCTCAACAGTTGTATTTCTTGGGATCTTCACCCCCACTTGAAATTCGGCCTGGGCTCAAGATCATGGTCTCCATTGCTTGGAGAGTCTAAATATCTGGGATGTACCTTTGGAGTTTTGGAACTCCCTTGTGAAGCTCTAGATACTCTCCCTATCTAGCTGTACCTCATTCTTGCATTGCTGAAGATCCCAAAAAATGAAAGGGAAGTGGTGCTGGGAAGCTTTCCTGACTTTTTCTGACCCATGACATTTAATCTATTATCTCTCTCCCATGACTAACTACTCTTACCCATTCCACTTCCTCCCACTTGACACCTTTACAGTCTTCTCTCCCTTCACAGCCATTTCTACTTAATGCCACTCCTGTAAACCACAAACGCATTAGTGCAGCCTTAATTGCCTCTCTTCCACCTTGTCAAATCAATCTTTTGTACACAATTTTTTGTTTTCTTTCCTTAATTCTATATTTCTCTCCAGTTTTATTTTCCAGAAATAAAATGCAGAACGGATTTTAGCAATACATCAACAGTTGTTCTCTGATGATATTTTTTTTTTCTTTTTCCTCAAAGACGTGTGAAATACGTAGAGTTGAAACATGTGCTGCCTGCATGCAGAAAAGCCCAAATCACATGTCTTATTGAACTACTTGGATCACAGCAGAACTGACTGATTAGACTTTCTTCTTCTTCCCACCCAAAGTAATAATAAGCCATTAACCAAAATAGTTTTTAAAATGTTACCAGGCTATCTCTCTGAAGGACTGTACAAATTGGGGTGCATTGGGAAGGAGGCAGACAGAGCCATTGGGCTCTTAAAAAGAGTAAAGCCATCAGAATTTATTAGCTATTTTATATACACACAGATACACATATTAAAATCTTATGTATATTCGTGTACGTGCACATATCCATATATAGAAAATAAATATGTATATACTATACAGTATATGTCTTTCACTTTTGGGAGGACTTTGCTTCAGGAGCCCTTGTCTTAAATTCTTAACTCTGCTTGCATCCTACCAAAGGAAACAAGTTTTAAGACAATCCCGTCAGTCATCCAGACTGTAAAATACCACAGAAGGTTCCCAGAAGACAGAAATTCTTCTTCAGCCTAACTATAGGAAGTTTAGTTCTCCACTGTACTACTATATAAAATTAATCACAAAACACTGCTTTCGCCATAGTGACATTGCCAGTATTGAAAAAGGGACTTTTAAAAGGAAGGATGAAAACAAAGGGCTCTCCACATCCATCTGTAGTTTAGGAGGTTCACAGAAGTGTGAAGCAGCCAATTCGTCTCCATGAAATGTTCCCAGCTGAATGAGAAAACTGCATGGAGATGAATTTAGTCTGAAGCAGCAGCTTTTAAATGTGTGAACTGCTTCAGTCACCTCAGCTGGTTCTATTATTGCTGCCTCAGAAGCATCAATGCTTTTGTTCCTATGATGTGCACCTTGCATATGCCCTCTTCACTCTTCCCCAGTCTGAATGCAGGATCTTTGATGGATGAAGTTTCAGTCCAAAGGAGTGGGTTTTCTCCTCTACCCCGGGAGACAGTATCTGGAGAAAACAGGAGGGCTCAGACCCCTTTCGGAGGTGAAAGATGTCCCAAAGCCAGTTGGAATTTGGTACTGTGGAGGAGTGGGAAAACTAGGGAAATTAGATGCCTTCAGTTTCAGTCCAGGAGTGGGTTTTCTCCTCTACCCGGGAGACAGTATCTGGAGAAAACAGGAGGGCTCAGACCCCTTTCGGAGGTGAAAGATGTCCCAAAGCCAGTTGGAATTTGGTACTGTGGAGGAGTGGGAAAACTAGGGAAATTAGATGCCTTCAAAGAAGGAAGAATTCTCAAACTCATGGTTCATGCAAGAGTTGAAACCAATGAGGATCATGTGTAGAGTGACAGATTCATATTAATGCCCCGAAAATGCTTAATTTAGAGCTCACTATCACACTTCCTTGTTTTTCCTTTTCCTATACCTGCTCCTTCTTCCAATCTGAGACTGCAGATCCTTTTGTTTCTCCCAAATCCTTTCTTCTCTTATACTCCTGCTCACCCATCACACTTCCATAGCAATGTGCTGAGTTTCTGCAGGACTATCGCAGATAGTCCTAATATATTCTCACCACAGACCACACGCTACCCAGAAACAGTCACCCAAATAAGTCATTCTTAGATTTATGCTAGAAGTAGACACTGAAGTTATCACCTATGTGCACGCAGCAATCATAAATGTCCAAACCAGGTCCTCTTAAGCCAGAAATATCAAATAGAAACTGAGGGACTATTGGCCAGAAATTTGACTTTTGTGAAGTTCATTCTGTTCAGTATATTGAATATCTGAGACAAACCTACCAAAAAAACAGCTTTTCTTTTAAACAGCATTTCCCAGGTTCCCTCCAGAATTGAATGCTTGTTTCTGCACTCTGGCTTGGTTAAAAGTTGAATATGTAACACAATCAGAGCATTGTTTTAAGCTCCAAGGTAATTAGAAAAAATCTTACCATTTGCTAAAATAAGAAGAAATGCTCTATTCATAGAGGGGAGAGCTATCTTAGGAACTTCTTGCTCGAATAACTGCAAATCTGAACCACAAGTCATCCTTTACCACCACAAAGGCACTCAAAATTTCAAAAGTGTATGAGCAGTCTTTTCTATTGTAAAGATCAGAGAATAGACAACCTTTAAAAACAGCTTTTCAGCTTCAGCCCCAGCAGGGTTAGTTTACCTCTATATCGTCTCGTTTGGAGATATCCAAGACTGAGAACAAAGGCAGAGGAGTTAAGAAGGGAGCGCAAGCACATCCACTTTGGGACACTGAATTTCAAAAGAAATGTTGAACAGCTGAAGGGAGTCAAGAGAAAAACAGGAACAATTCCAGAAAACATTTGCTAGGAGGAAAGACTGAACAGCTTGCAGTTGTTTTGCTGGAAGAATAACAGCAAAAAGAGCTGATAACAACCTTCAACTATGTAGAGACCGCTGCAAAAATGAAAGAAATTATTTATTCATTGTGTCAGAGATCATAATAAGGTAATATTTTTGAAACCTGGGCAAAGATTACCTAGGAGTCAGGGATACCTTCCTCACTAGAGACCTCTGAAAATAGATTACACAAAAAGCAACGAAGAACAACATATATACTGATAATCTTGCTTGTGTAGAAAAATGATGAACTAGATAATAAATTAAGATCTGTTCCTTCTCTTCTGTAAGTACATAAGGCAAAGGTGGAAAAGCAAACATCACAGTCAAGTGAAAGGCTGCGTAAAAGCAGAAAGGAAAAGGATGCTCAAAATATGTACAGTTCATCTATTTCCAAATTTAAAGCCACAAAATAGGAACAGGAATAGAGTCACAACTCTGAAATGTAGTGAGAGAGGAAAATTTGGGAACTGCTGTTACATGCACTGCTGTTTGTGTCCTGAAAAAGTGAAAAAGCATATAGCACATGCAGTTACCAGAAATGCAAAAGCTTCCAGGGAAGGAATGGTAGCTGCAGCATAATCTTGGTAGATCCAGAGATTCTCCACGTGCACCTCCTGCAAAAGAAAGCTGCCAGTCACTCAGCAATTTTCCTGTGCTCCGTGGGGCAAACATCCCTTTCTACTCCAGCTGAATTGTGTTGCCAGCCACAGTACAGTTCCAGCAACACTGTTAAGCAGCAATATTAGAATGGCAAAATGTAAAAAGAAGTTGTGCTGTTCCTGAGATCCCATTTTTCCCTCTTGTGCTTTGAATAGCATTGCTGTACATCAGTGCAAGATCTGCTACTGCTGAGTTTTTCATTTGATACTGACAGTCAGTACCTGAATATCCTCAACAAGAGAGAGGAGAGAGAAGCCATTGTGGACTCTTTTCAGTATTCAAACAGAGTGTGAGAACATACTTCATGAAGATTAACCTCTAGAGAGAAAGCTGAATGTAGGAGTAGACTTAACTTGAAAACAGAGCTAATGGGGAACGGCTACTATAGACAGTACACTGTAGTGGTGCTGGTCACCTTGTGATTAGATGGAGGATTCAGTGACCTTGTCTGTATTTGGGCTAACCATAAGTTTGACATCAGCTTTGAAATACAGAGCTAAAGTAGTCCCAGTGTATTCACTGAAGGAGAACTTACCAAATGCAAGGGGAAAAAGGGCAACTGCAATCAGCAAAGAAAGCTCAGTGGTAAAGTCAAGGGAATAAAGCAGTGACTAAACTAAGTACCAATGTTAACCCAAAATGGAACTTTGAGAATACAAATGTCCTGTATCCAGAATCAAAAACTACCTTGGGGTAGATGGATCCGTCTCTCGGTACAGTAGAAGATTTATCCTGGATTTGAGAACCTTTCCTCTTATAGCATACTTTCCTGTGGAAACTTTTACTCCCCCTGCGGAAAAAGTTTTGTTCAAAAACATCTGGTTGGGAGTTCTGACTGGAAGCTCCAGGTTACAACTCATACCTACAGAGAACAGGCTCAAAACTTTATTAAATGAACCTTGCGCCATCCGTTTGACTAATGTGGAAGTGTGGGAAGAACTCTGAGCAGCAGTAAAAGGACAGAGGACAAAATAAGGATGGAACATAAAGGAAACAAATTTCTGACCAAGAAGCATGAGGTTGAGATAGCTGATTTGAAAAGCAGCATTTTTGGTAGTTGCGGGTGTGTTTAGACATGGTTGTTAGTACCCTTTGGCCCAGAAAGGTACTAGAGTCTAAAAAAAAGGCACGAAAGTTGAAGGGATCATTTCACCTAACTTTGGCATCTGAAGTTAGGTGCTTAGTGTAAGCCACCTGTCTAGTCCCTAGTGAAATATTTCCAGAAGGTACATCATGCTGTTGGTTGGACACCCTCGGAAGGAATATTTTGCCTGCTGTAGGAGAATCCTTTTCACTGTCTACTGTGCTGGGAGCTTCAATAATGACTAATATACATTAAACACCTTTCTTTTAGACAGCTAAAATTAAACAAGAGGAATCACATATAAACAACTTGATCATTACCAGAAAATAATTCTGTACATAACCAGGGATCAACATTTAGATCCAGAAAGTCCCTAGCTCAAGTTCTCACTGTTTGCTTTGGCAGGCTAAATGATCACCTGGTTTTAACCCCAGAAACCTTAAAATAAAAAAAAAAAAAAAAGGACGACCTTCAGAGTTTACATTAAATTACTTAGCTGCTTAAATAACTAGCAGACTTGAAAAGACTAACAGCAATAGCAAATAGATAGCAGAAGAGGTGACTGAAAGGTCTAATATGGGGATCCTGGTTACAAAGTCTCTCCTTTGTCACAGAAAAAGTCTTTTACCATAAGAGGAAAGGCAGAAGCGTTTTCACTAGAGGAGAATAATTCAGAGTTTACATTAAATTACTTAGCTGCTTAAATAACTAGCAGACTTGAAAAGACTAACAGCAATAGCAAATAGATAGCAGAAGAGGTGACTGAAAGGTCTAATATGGGGATCCTGGTTACAAAGTCTCTCCTTTGTCACAGAAAAAGTCTTTTACCATAAGAGGAAAGGCAGAAGCGTTTTCACTAGAGGAGAATAATTCAAAACTGTGAAATGGTTCTCCAACCATTGTTAGTAGTCAGTCAGGACATAGTTACATGATACTTTTGTTCAAGTTTAAAAGACGAGTAGATGAGGCGCTTAGGGACATGGTGTAGTGGGCATGGTGGTGTTGGGTTGACGGTTGGACTCGATGATCTTAGAGGTCTTTTCCAACCTCAATGATTCTATGATTCTATGATTCTAAGTGACAATCGCTGCTTAAAAAGGATTAGTTCATATCCCAAACCCCTACAAGAAAAGGTGTTTTTTTTTTCCTCTGCGATAATTTCAGAGATCTAGTTAATATAAACTACCCAACTATCATTGCAGTTGGTACGTCTGTGCACAACAGTGAATAGCTAAGGGACTGATGGCTGAGGGGCATTGGAAAAGTGATTGCCAAAGCGAGTATCCATAAAGTTATACCCTTGGGTACTCTGGGATTTCAACCGAACGTTAGACACCTAAAATGTAGCTAAAGTATTAACTCTTTTGTAGATGCACTTTTATAGTCTAAGTAGTCAGTAGACACACATGGATTTTGGATCTCATTTTGTATCTGTATTGAACAAGAAAATGTTATGTGTCTAGCTTTCAGAAGAGACCTGTAACTTTAGGTGATGGCACAGACACTCAGTGTCAAAAGAAATTTACCTCCATGTGGTTTTCTGAGTGTCACACACAAGATATCTGTGGTTTGAAAACTCTTGAGTACTATATCATATATTTAAAAAAAAAAAAAAATATATTGAAGTAATCTGCTCTGAAAGGGAGGAAACAAAACTCCACAGAGCTCCTAAATTACAAAAGAACCCCTCCCTGCATGCACATCCTGGTGCAAGCACATCTTTAGTATATGTGCCTCTTATAATATATAGACATTTAGAAAAATCTTAGTTAGTCCAAAACAGCAGGTTCTAAATCAGGCAGCAAGCAGGCTATGCAAGGAACGTAGGAATAAATCGTTTACAAGGGACACAGACTATCACCTTTTGCAACATTGGCATTACCATTTAAATGGTCCTTGACAAGGATCTTATTCTGCTCCATTTTACATTCATGCTTAGCAAACAAATGCTGAACATTCATTAAGAAAACCTGCTATAACAAATGAAAAAGTGACTTCAGGAATGTTATCACACTCTATGTTCTGAATGTGATAAATAATTAAAAACCTGTTGGCACACTGGTGTGTGTTTTTATGTTTTATGTATGTATAAGACTCCATATCTGCAGCAGGCAGGGAAACTATTTTTTTCTACAAGAGCCTATCACTCTTGGATTTGGAAACCAAATGCTGGAGTCTTCTTTGCAGTTAATCAGCATTGTTCTATTGAAATGAGTGGAGCTCCACTGATTTACACAACTGGAATAAATGTTCCCAGCTATTTAATTACTAACATTTTTCCAAAAGGAAGGGAGAGATGACTGACTTTTAATTGAACTGAATATTTTTACATATGATTGAGAAATAGACACCTATTTAATTTTTATTTTCAGTTTGTATGTATTTTCACAAATGCACTAGAAGGTGAAAAAAAAAAGTGCAGTAAGCTTCAAAACAGAAAATTTTATCCTATTTTGCATTAGGTAAGATTAAAGTGGCATTTGTGTGACCATATATGGTTCATATAAATGGTATCAAAACAGAAAAGGAAATAAAACATCCGGAAAAAATTTTTGCAGTCAAATACAGGTTTTCCCACACTCCTCAGTTAGAAAGAGAATGCAAGTGCACAAACAAAAACATATACAGTAGAAAAATTATTAGAAGAACTACCCTAAAAATATTTGGGAATGTTCTTAATTTAAGTATGAGTTACATTAGTAATTATACAGTATCCTAAGTTGAAAAAGAGTATTGTTTTTCCATTGGGAAATGCCAGTGAAGAACTTTTTTTTTTTCTTCCCTCCGATTCAGACAATTAGCTGAAATTGTCTTGAATTCACAAATTGTTTCAGTTAATCTGAATGTACAGGTTGATAAGACATGTTTCGACTGATAAACGAGGCACAGCTTTACTTAGAAATTAAATCTCATTTAAAGCCTATAGGAGCTTCAGTTCCTAAATCATTTGTGTTCTTCTGAAACGTGTATCCTGTCAAGCTAATAATGTATTCTCATTTTGATTATGTACAGAAGATAAGATTTCCTTGTACTATTAACCACTTACTCTCAGAGATTTTGTGGTGTATAGGACTTTACACTTGCTTTCTCTGGCTTCCAGTTAAAGAAGAAACGCCACTTGCCAAATTATATGCAATGTAATTATTAGAAGCCTGAGGGCAAGTTGTTCAAGTTTTTCACAGTGGAACGATCCAGGGAACAGTTGGGTTGGTTGGATTTGTTGTTCACTTGGCTGCTTTATTCTTTCCTCTTATTCAGTAGAGGGTTGCATAGCTTTTTCTTTGTCTGTATAGATTGTTACTTTTTGCTTTTAAATTTTTTAATGACAGAGCCAAAATTGTCTCTTCTGTCTAAAAATTATATGAAGGTAAGTTCTCTTGCACTTAAAAAGCATCATATATAAAATGCATATGTACTATTCAAGTGTGTACATGGTGTACAGCTATATGCATCTTTAAACAAGGTATTTCTTCGCTTGCCTTTCCACTTGAATAGTCAGGGGATTTGAGTTTCAGGGAGTCTTAAAGCTTACCTGAAGGAGCTTAAATTTAAACTGAACTGAACTAAGTTTACATCTCTGTGTCAGGGGAAGGTATCCACTCTGCTTTCAAGTGCTATGTCTTAACTCCACTGTAGTGGAGTAGCCTTGGCAAACAGCCAGAAGCCCACCTAACTGCTCACTCACTTCCTCTCCTCAGTGGGACGCGGGGCGTGGGCGGTGTAATAGAATTGGAAAGCTCATGGGTCGAGATAAAGGCAGGATACCACTTACTGTCACAGGCAAAACAGTCTCTACTTGGGGAAAATTAATTTCACTTATTGCCAATTAAATTAGATTTAGGTAGGAAGAAGCCTCAACTTCTTCTCACAGAGGTCACTCCTGTGGCCTCCCACTTCCAAAACTGTGGACACCCGATACAGGCACTTTCCATTCATAGAAACAGGCAAAAAAATCTGAGAGGGCACAGACTGTTAGAATCATAGAATCATAGAATCATTGAGGTTGGAAAAGACCTCTAAGATCATTGAGTCCAACTGTCAACCCAACACCACCATGCCCACTAAACCATGTCCCTAAGCGCCTCATCTACTCGTCTTTTAAATACCTCCAGGGATGGGGACTCAACCACTTCCCTGGGCAGCCTCTTCCAATGTTTAACCACTCTTTCAGGAAAGACATTTTTCCTCACGTCCAAACTAAACCTCCCCTGGAACAACTTGAGGCCATTTCCTCTCGTCCTATGGCTTGTTACTTGGGAGAAGAGACCGACACCCACCTCGCTACAACCTCCTTTCAGGGAGTCGTAGAGAGTGATAAGGTCTTCCCTCAGCCTTCTTTTCTCCAGGCTAAACAGCCCCAGTTCCCTCAGCCGCTCCTCAGAAGACTTGTTCTCCAGACCCCTCACCAGCCTCGTTGCCCTTCTCTGGACACGCTCCAGCACCTCAACGTCCTTCTTGTAGTGAAGGGCCCAAAACTGAACACAGTATTCGAGGTGCGGCCTCACCAGTGCCGAGTGCAGGGGCACGATCACTTCCCTGCTCCTGCTGGCCACACTATTTCTGATACAGGCCAGGATGCCATTGGCCTTCTTGGCCACCTGGGCACACTGCTGGCTGTTGTGTTATTCAAAGTCACCAGAAGGCACCATTACAGTTAATCTGACAGTCTGTTGAACTGTATGAATAGGCAGTTAGATCTGGAATAAATGTCTATTTGTTGTGCAATTCTTTTTTACAGGCAATGGATATGACCAGAAAATTATGTTTTGTCCAAGTCTCTCTTTGACAGAATCATTTGTTAGATGCAAAGCTGCTGCCTGCAGGTTAACATGCATGCAAAACAAATAAAATAATTGCATATTATCATATCATGGCAATATGAAAATATCTGGAAATGTAAAAGCAGACTAAGAAATATGGATAAGTGACCAAAACTATGGGATTTCCTGGAGTTCAGCTGCTTAGGAAAACTGGAAATATGAACTCTCCACAACACTGAAGGTATGCAAGCAGCTTTTCAAATTACCTTTCAAGGATGCTCAAATTAAACAGGAAGAAAGAAAAACACCCTCTGTGTCGGATAAAGGGTATTTAAATGTTTAACTCTCAGGATTACAATCCCTGTTAAGAGTGGGAAGAAGAGGGATAAGTGGTTCACCCAGCTCTGGTTAACATTATCTGAAAATGTAAAACATATTTAAAAACTGTGAAGCCCCGCTGATACCAAGTAAGGGCAGTGCCCCTGACTGATGAGATACTTGCTAATTTTTCCAGCAAAACCTCTTTAATGCCTGTTTTTCCAAATGAATGTTTTAGTACCCATGGATCTACTGGTGAAAATCCCTGTGTTTGTGCTTCTGTGATGTAAACTCAAAATTGCAACCACACCAGCAGGGTTTTAGCCTGTGCCAGTTAGTGTTTTTCCAGCCCAAGCACAGTTTGCAAAATAGAAAGGGACAGGGAGTTTTCCCAGCAGTTGTCATGGATGAGGTTTTTCTTTTTGGGGATAGGGCATTTGGAAAAGAGAGTTTAGCCATATGAATGCAATCTGTGCCATTTCGCAAAGTCCTTGGCTCATTTTATTTCCCAGTATTGACATAGTCAATGGGCAAGGACACTAGAACAGGTGTCAGTATTAGCAGAAAAGGTTGTGGGGAAGAATCCTACCCATTTCTCATCTCAGCCTGATGCTTAAACACATAACTGACACAACTGAGGAGCTTTATATGTTTATATATAAGATACGGTAATTCCATTAAGAGTTAAACAATTCATCACTTACAGCAGCCTGACGTGAGCAATTAGGGGGAAGCTTACCATGCTGATTGTAACCACTCTACAACACTAGAATACTGTGTGAAAGTTGGTTAGTGATCTAACCCGTATCATAACAACTTCAGATTTTTTAAAAATGATAAATAATTGTTCTGGTGTTGACCTGTGCCAAAATAATTCCTGCCCTCAAAAATTGTGGTTGTCACATGACTAGCGATCTTAGGCAGACAAAGACATTTCTAACCTTTAACAATACTGGAGACTGAGAACTTATTTCTACTAAATACACCAAAATCAAAATGCTTGTCTGAGTTGTTATAGAAAGGGGAACAGAGTATGGATAATGCTCCAGATCCCAAGATTTTATCCTCCCCCAGAAAAAGTGTCTAAAAAAGTTGACAAATTCGAACAGCTTCTGTTTGCCCAGCTCAGAATTACACTTCGAATTGTTATACTGCTCACTGTTACTATTACATCTTATGTGTGTATTTCCTATCCTTTGGGGGAAGTTAAAACAAAAATTAAAAAAAGCAGTTGGGTTGTATACAAGGAGTGTGTAGATGGAGACTTTCTGAGGATATGAGTTTCTATCCAAGGCAGACAGGAGAAGGTTTATGTCGTAGCTCTCAGCCGTCAATGCTTAGCTGAAGCCAGATCACGTTTGGGTCTTGAAAAGCTGTATGATTTGTTTGTGGCATACTACAATTCGCTTCTGTCAGAGGACTCCTATTTTGCAGAACTGTAACCTGAGCACACCAGATTGGAGTATTAAAACACAAAAATAAATACACATAAGAATGCTTGAGAGAAGGATGGGAGACCGAATAGTAGAAAATGAGAGGGTGGACTGTGAAGAGACAAACACTGTGTCAGAGGTGAAGGAGCATCATAACGTGTGGGGGAGAACAGGTACAAGGAAGTGAGAAGCAAGGTTGGACCCTGAGAACGTCATTTGTGTATGGATGACCAATAGAGTGAAAACAGAATTTGGCAGGGCTTTCTGGACAACATTTTCTGCTCAGTGTGCTTGGAACTAGAGTGAGTAGCACTGCTCTTTAGAGTATCTGAGCTACTGCATCTGCTACCCTGGTAAGCCAAGATCCTTTTGAAATAAGATGACTAAACTTTTCTCCCTATACTCATATAAACCAGCAGCTTAACTCAAATCTTCAAAAATAAGAGCTTCCAAAAAATATCTTTCTAGGTGAGACAAGAAAACCAAAGAAATAAAGGTTCCTGAGTTTACATCTGATTCCTACCTTAGGATGTTTCACAAGAAGTCTTGTCTCAAACGCTTGGCTCCCCTGCACTCCAGGGGAGCCACTCCATGCATCAGATGCAGATGCTGAGCCTGATCTGTCATCCACAAAGATGGGCTGCATCTAGAACAGAGTCACAGAGGAAAAGAAAGACCAGAGCTGCTACTCCTTAAACTGCAAGTGCCTGAGATAGGATATTTTATGGTGGATCGCACTAGCCTCCTATAGTTAAAGCCCTTCCCCTTGTCAGGACAGCTTCCTTCCCTCTGCACCAATCAGCCATCCTTTCTCTTACATAAACTACCATGACTTAGGGTGATGGAAAGCATGTTCATGAGAAGTCTGAGAGGTGAAAATGGAGACAGCAGCAACGTGAAGGAGACAACATGCAGCAAGGAGAAGGATACGATCAGAATGGCCTGGGTAAAACAAAGCCCTACGGCCCAGCTTGCAGGTGTGAAAGAAGTACAGGGTTGTTGCAGGTGGTCCATGCAGAAAACCAAACTTTATAACAGAGAACCCACTCAACCAGCTTAATCAAGTGGTATATGAATGCAACAAGCTGGCTGTCAAACACAGTGGAAAACACAACTTTGTTAATTGATTCTAACATGGCAATGGATTAATGACATGAAAAAGGGAGGATGGCGAGGCAGGAAGCTCTATTTGCAGCAAACGTTGAGGGAGAGTGGAGAAAAAGTCTTACTTATTTTCTTTCATATGCTGAAACAGTGACCTTGCATAGCCTCATGCATGGTCTGTGAATAGCTACACATTCCAGGCATTTGAAAATGCAATCATAATCCCCAGACTACTGTAACAAAAGGTGGTTAATAAGCACTTTACTGGGGTAAATCAGGGTATGAATTTATGATGCAGTTGTTGTTATAGTAACTGTATGTTTGCACAGTGTTTCCATTTAACAAACATGAGATAAATGATCCTTCTTTCAGGAGAAGACAACTACAAGAGTTTTAGAGATGAACTGTGTATTTATAGTTTCTGAGTTTAGATGTGATCTAACGTGTTGAAGTTTCACATCTGTATTTCCTCATCATAATTTGAACAAGTTCCATGACTAAAATTATACAGAAATGGGAGAAACACTTGCAAGCCACACGGCATGCCCTTCATAAGTCTGATAGCATCAGGATGTCTATTTGTAGTATACTTACATAGTTACTACTGTGTATTTATAGTTTCTGAGTTTAGATGTGATCTAACGTGTTGAAGTTTCACATCTGTATTTCCTCATCATAATTTGAACAAGTTCCATGACTAAAATTATACAGAAATGGGAGAAACACTTGCAAGCCACACGGCATGCCCTTCATAAGTCTGATAGCATCAGGATGTCTATTTGTAGTATACTTACATAGTTACTTCTCCATATGGGGAAGTAACACAGACCAATAATGAAAGGAAAAAATAATGACCTCAAGTTGTTCACAAAAAAAGCCACTTCCAAGTTAACCATTTGCAAGACTTGGCAAAAATATTCAGAAATCAGAATATTCCACTGGACAACCAAAACTTTGTGATTATTATGTTATTTACCATTGAATGAACATACACACAAACATAAACATGAAGTTTTCATATGAAATTGATAGCAAGAAAAGTTATAGAAAGAGAAGTATTAATTAAAGTGAAATTTAGAAAACATGGAGTTCACAATCAAGAAAAATGATAACCATCGTTACAGAACCATCTTGTTTCAGTGACGGTGGGAAATAGAACTCAAAACCATGAAAACAAAAAAACAAATACAAAGAAATGACAAAATAAATATTAGTTTGTTCAACGTCATCACTGCAGAGAATGAGATGCCTGTATCATGAGGTTGATTACCAGCTTCATAATCTATCCATCTGAAATAAAAGCATTTAAACTCTGCATCCTAAGATGAATTGCATCCAGGAATATTTGAGTAGGTGACTGAAATAAGTAAAAAAGAAATAAAGAGACACTTTTAAGAAAACTTTAAATTCTAGGAAACCCTAGAGTTCTGAAAGAGTGCTACTGTGGTACTGATATTCATAAAGGATGAGCTGAATAGTCCTAGTAATTATAGGCCAGTTACCCAGACATCAAACTCAGACAATATAATGGAAAAGTCAATATGATTTTCCATTAATAGAGAATCAGACAGAGGGGACTGTAATTCATGCCAGTCAATGTGGTTTTATGGAAAATAGGTTTTGTCAAATAGTTTAGATTTCATTATTTGATAAGATTACAAATTTGGTTGATAAAGGTAGCTGTGTGTATGTAATACATGTAGACTTTGGTCTATTTTGTATCAAATGAGGAGGTGATTTAAAAAAAAAATTACAAATATCTATAGGTCACATGTTAAAATGGGTTGTGAATTTGCTAATCAAGAACTTTTAAGTGTTTGTTAATAGAAAATCATCACTGGATGTGCCAACTTTCAATATATTTATTGCTTGAAAATGGAATTGCTGCAGAACAAAACTCCTAGTAAAGGTGGGATGGCACATAAGGAGGGGAGACCTTATCGCTCTCTACAACTCCCTGAAAGGAGATTGTAGCGAGGTGGGGGTCGGTCTCTTCTCCCAAGTAACTAGCGATAGGATGAGAGGAAATGGCCTCAAGATGCACCAGGGGAGGTTTAGACTGAATATTAGGAAAAATTTCTTTACCAAAAGGGTTGTCAAATATTGGAAGAGGCTGCCCAGGGAAGTGGTTGAGTCCCCATCCCTGGAGGTATTTAAAAGACGTGTAGATGAGGCACTTAGGGACATGGTTTAGTGGGCTAGTAGCTGGTACAGTGCTGTGTTTTGGATTTAAGATAAGAATAATGTTGATAACACACCGATTTTTTAGTTGTTGTTAGGTAGTCAAGGACTTTCCAGCTTCCCATGCTCTACCGGCTGAGAAGGCTGGAGGTGCACAAGAAGCTGGGAGGGGGCACAGCCAGGACAGCTGACCCCAACTGGCCAAAGGGACATTCCATACCATGGGACGTCATGCTCAGTATATAAATTGGGGGAAAGCTGGCCCGGGGGGGGACGCTGCTCGGGGACTGGCTGGGCATCATTCGGCCGGTGGTGAGCAATTGCATTGTGCATCACTTGCTTTGTATATTCTTTAATTATTATTGTTATTATTATTACTTTTTTATTTTATTTCAATTATTAATCTGTCTTTATCTCAACGCACAAGTTTTCTCACTCTTACCCTTCCGATTCTCTCCCCCATCCCACCGGGGGGGCAGGGGGGAGAGTGAGCGAGCAGCTGGGTGGTGCTCAGTCACCAACTGAGGTTGAACCACGACACCAGGCTAGCTAGCAGAGTGATGAGAATTGGTTAATTAGTGAGGAGCATTTGAGTTAGATACCACTAGGAACAGTCAGAAACAAACTTCTGTCTCTCATTTCACCTGCCAGCTTGTGGCAGAAATTGTTAACAATAATGAAGTGGAGTAATAAGCAGATAACTGCTAATTATACGACCTCCACATGTGGCAGTATTGAAACAGGTGGTGGAATATTGCATAGAGTTCTTGTGCTTATACCTTACAGAGGAAGTTATAAACTGGTGATGAAACAAAAAAGGAACAAGCCAATTTGAGATCTACCAAATGTGCCCTACAATGGAAAGTGTAAGAGTTTAGATGAACTAATTTATCAAAATAAGATTGAGAAAGGTGACATCTACGATTTGTAAGCCTGCCAAGAGAGCATAGTGCATAACAGATGACTCTTTTGCTTAGTCAGAGCCATAACAAGAAACAGTGACAAAAGTGGGGAATTTCACTTTAAAAATTGTGACTAATTTCCATCTTGAAGGTTAACGATGATGAGTGATCATCAGTGATCAATGATGAAGGACAATGTGATTGACACAGAATGAACAGGTCAGAGATATACAGAAAGTTAAATGAAATTATCCATAGTTAAACATTGAGGGATTTGGCTTGATTTGAAATAGAATTTGTCATAGCATTCCATTATTTGAACATCACAGAAATAGCATGCTATAAGAAGCTCAACATACATCTTAAAATCAGCATGCCTCTAGCAACTGCATTTTATTTGTACTGCTGACTTTTTTCTGAATCATATAGCAAGAAATTGTACTTCCTGTTGTACTTTGCGTATGGCTGTTTGTCTCTAGTTAAATCATATCCATTAATTCCCTTGCAAGATTTATCAAATATGACATAAAAGGAAAAATGCAGAATCAAAGGTTAATTTAACGTTACAGAGATATTTTAATGGTGATTTAGTATTAATGATGGCAATTTATGAACCATGTTTAATTAAATGAATGTGGGAGATAAAAATCATCCTTGTATTTAGCTTTACTTACGATTATAGCCTCTAAAGCTCAGAAGAGGTTATGAATAAACTTTCTTCTGGTCTCTAGTGAGGGCTGTATTTAACTAACATTGAAGGTAGATTCTAGAGAGTCTATCAGCAGACTAAACCTGATCTTCAGACAGTCTAAAAGCGGTGTGGCTTCACTGAAATATTTTTTATTGAAGGAACTACAGCGAACAATGTCAGCTTCAGATCTGGTCCATCTGGTTCTGTGTGGGGTTTGGAGAAGAGGTAACCTTTATTGACCTGTGCCACACGTTGCACACAAGGATGATGCTGAGGCCATTGGAACAGCAAGGTCCCTTAGTTCCTTGAGAGCAAATGCAAAAAACTTGTTTGCAAGATTGCAGCTCCTGCTGCTCCAGTAACGTTGGAATGGTTGTTTCCAAAGAGTTGCATTTGGAAGCTGGTCTTGCAGGGGCAGTTTTTTTCATCTTTTAACTGCGTGGTTAACCAGGAAGAAATCATCATTATGAGATGCATTCTGTGAATATGCATCACCATCTTGTATTTCCTCTTTTTTGATTTTATGTCACTGCTACCATACACAGTTTCTTAACTCTGCAATAATTTTGGTGGCATTAAACTATACATGTACATAAGAAGGGTATTCATCTGTTACCACAGTCCTGTACCGCTGTTTGTCTGCTCCCACCAAATCTAATGTCACAGTCTCTCTGTTTCTGAACAATTCTGTTCAACTATAGGTCCACCGTAAGGAATACAAACACTCATCATGTATAAAAGATGTCTTCTTAATGATATCAGATACCTGAGTTGCTCTGTTCCCCAGACTCCCATTTGATCCTGAGCTCCAGACAGTCTGTATCATCTTGTACCTCTATCGGCAGCTGGGTACATATGTATTTCCATATGGCTCTTTAAAGGCTCTTCTCTGACACCTTCTCTCCTTACCTCATTTTAAGCATGATATGGAATTTAAATAGAATACAAAGTATCCAGCATACTTCTAAATGAATCATTGGAAACAGACATTGTAGTGAAAACTAGGAGGTAACTTATACAGTGAAATAATTGCTTTTTCCACTCCAAAATAAGTAACTTAGAACTTTTATTCCACAGAGCTTGTCCAAATTGTTAATTCCGTATTTTAAATTATTCATTTTATATATATATATTAAAAAAAAAATAAATTATCCATTATATATAGGTATATATTCATAAAACAAGTAACATTCGTAGGGTTCTACAACCTAGTGTGTTCCTGGTACTTTATTGAAAAAATGTTGTAACTTCGAGGTCACACAATTCTGCTCACACCATCATCATATACCTTCTGTTTCAGACTGTTGGATAAAGAAGAGTTGTTGCTCTGGCATGTAACAATTCTTAATTTAGGAAGAATTTAGTTAATTTGCTGGCAGGCCTTGGACAATTCCTTTGAAGGCTCTGCTCCTGGTTGCCTTGTGACAAAATTGATGTGACTGATACTTCCCTGCACAACAGAGGTGTTGTAATCTTATATTTATGCTTTGAGGCCCTAATATGAAAAGAATCAGATATAATTCAAGCATCTGAGGGGAAAAAACACCAACAAAGAAACAAAAGGAATACTGCAGTACACAGATTAAAGCACAGAAATGATATGTGATCTAATCACAATAGAGTCATTACATATGGTTTTATTTATTTAAATTCAGTTACTGAATATTGATTCTTTTTTTTTTTATTATTCTTAAGCAACTGAGATTTCTCTTTCCAGCTATACTGCCTGCTATGTTATCTTTATAGAGGGATTAATAAAGAAGAAGTTTTTGTTGGTGTCATATTTAGTGGCGCAAACATGTAATCTGGGTGACAATATAATACCTTCTGGAAATAAAGCTTGTATATATGCTTAAGAAAGCAGGTGATTTGCAGTCTCTCATAATTGATTTCCAACCTGTTTACTTTGCAGTACACATGCCACCACGGGAAGTTTCTCCTCCAGCAAGGCTTACCCAAGAGCTCCATCTGCAAGAGAACATCCATCTGTCCTGTCAGACTGGGGATGTCACCGCTTGACAGTGCCGAAAGGAGAGCTGTAGGCAGTGCTCAAGGAGAGTAACCACCCCATAACCGGACAGCTCTTGATACCAGCCCTGCTAACTTTGGTGGGGGTCTTTCCAGTGAACAGCCTGCCTGTTGTGCAACTTGTTGGCTCAACACCAGCAACGCTAATGCTTACCGACGCTCCAGCCCTGAGGAGTCCATACACTCTGCTGGCTCCAGGGCCGGATTTAGCGGTATTTCACACGTGAGGAGACCATACAATAAACTGTTCTATTTTTCCCTTCAACAATAATTGTTCTCTCCTTGATTTTCCAATATATATACATAGTGGAAAGTGATCAGCTCTTCAAATCTGGTATCTTTTCGGCAGAAGAACAGAGAAATGAGAGGAAAAAGTCAAAATCATGGATCAAAATTTCACCACTATGTATGAACACAGAGAAAAAGGAATTCCTTGCAACTCAGCTCTAGCTCCCAACTCAGTCATTAGCCTAGTTGTCACTAGCCTACACGAATGTTTCCAGAAATACATTTTCTTATGAAACAAGAAAAGAATCGGCAGAGAGATTCTTAGGACTGGGATTAGAAAAGGAGGTTTCTAACCTTGACATCTACGGTCATTTGTTGACACAGTTCTGTTTCTTGTAACCAGATTCATCCTTACACGGATAACCTCATTGGGACAAACTGAAACAGCAATCTGAATAAATGGGAAAGGTGGTATAACTTGTACCATCTTTTAGATTGTCAGCCTAATGTTAACTAACTAAAGTCTCTAAATTCTGACTCAGACACTCACCAATACCATGGTTTATTGAAAATAAACTTTTTTATGAGTCACATTACTGTTACCTTTTCCAGTGTTGGTTGTGCTCTGCATAAGAGTTCTAAAGACTTAAAGCCCTTAAATATCACTTCTGAGTTTAGCCTAGTATGATATTTGTATTCTTAGACAAAGATGTTAATTTAAGATGGTGAGTGAAGAATTCACTGAAAATAGGTTATGAGATTTCTGATGATGTAGTTTCTGTTTTCTGTTCTTACTTATTTTACATTTTTCTGCCATGGTTGCTTTATAAATACTTCTCCCTTTATGTAGCTAAACGTCTGCTCATTTTTATTATCTACCTCTGAAACAAACTTTGCACTTTTTCTGAGAGGTGACTATAATTGAAGATAATTGTTCAAGGGAGGGAGTCGATATTGTTACACTGATTTAGACAGTAGTCTTGGTGGACTGGAACAACCACAAAAATCAAGAATGTTGATGAAAAAATCTGGAGAAATTTCAGCAAATATATGCAATTTACCACATTTTCTAGCTTTGGCCATTTTTAAAGGGAGACTAGAAACTGAGTGCACATGACCATTCTTCTCATAGCTGAAAAATCCAAAATAATGCAGTCCGCTGTGGTCATGGTCATTAAAAGCAGTGGTGGGGAGATGGCTTAAGTGCTCTCTCCAGATACAAGAGTAAGAAGCAGAAACACATCCCCCTGGGAAGACTGTATTGCTTTTGCCTCTTCCTTCACTCCAGCTCTTCTCTGGATTAAACTGAAAGCTTCTCATTTCCAGTACTGTCAGTCTGACACCTTTTATGAGTATTCACTTCTCTGTAATAAAAATATCATAGTAGTTACAAAATATAATAAAATAGAAGCATTTTCTGGAGTTGAGCTGTACTTTAAAATCAGCTGGAGGGCTTCAAGCACTATAACTCTGCTCTAGATACTGTGTTTATTAGTTAACTAATAAACGTGGTCAGTTTGTAATACACCTTTTGACAGAACTGGGGCATTTTTTGGAAGTTATTTACTTGCTACCAAACTTGGTGGTCTCCTATGAAAAGGAGTCTCTTTGCATCCTGTTGGAAATAAGGGGGAAGGGGGGGGTGTTAGAAGATTATTAATAATCCCTGGTACTCTGAAAAGCCCTGGGTGCTTTGCTCAGATGACTTTGGCAGATCACAAATCTTAAGAGATAGAAATAAACCAGAGTGTTAAAAGAATTCATATCACGACAGCAGAAATATTGCAGCCTGCAACTCATACTTCCACAAATCCATAAAAAGAGCTCCTTTATACAGGAAATTTGCACCAATGTAATCTAGGGTCTGATTATAAAGCAACATAGCTATATTGATCCAAACTCTTCCATTCATTTTCGCAGAACTGTTTTTTTTATCTGCTTCTCTGTTCCAATTACAAACAGATTAACAAAATAAATCACTTCTAAATCAAATGACAGGACTAAACACAGGTTGATGCCAATTTCACAGTATTAATATAAAAATTAACTTAAGCAATTTGATTTTTTACACATATTTTCATATTCCCCAGCTCTGAGGGGAGGTTATATCATTCTCCTCTCCTCCTTTATTTGTTAAGTGAATTTGTTAAACAAACAAACAAACAAACAAAAAAATTCATCACTTAAATGTTTCCATGTACAACACTGGCAAGCTGATTAAGATTAAAGAAAAAATTGGTAGAACATTTTATACTAAATGATACTTTTGTTTCAATAACTACTTCATTGAAACATTTTTATTTAGTTTGCAAATACAAAAGCATTTCTCTTCCCAGTTCCTAGTGAATAAATTATAGTTATTCTATTTGACACTTGCCTTTGCCAAAAGGTATTTGGCAATTCAATTTCCAAAGTGAATCGCAAGGAGATGACTGAGTTAAGAACCAAACTTGTATTCCTAGATATCTATTTTGGTGTTTAGCCATACATCCAGGCTTTCTAAACAGAGAGAAATGCTTCTGCCAGATCAAACCTGGTGCTTATCTAAAACATTAACTTCTCTGAAGGTGACCCGTGTGAGTTTGTTGCAATTCTAAATGTACTTCCCTACTGCACCACTTTTTGCTTGATAGTATTTTGAAATCCCTTGTGTTCATCTCCAGTGGAACTAAGTGGTAAGGAACTTCACAGAGAGATGATAAACATGACCTTAAAAATACTGATATATCAGTTTTGAACTACATTTAAAGATCAGCTTTTTTGAAAGGCTCTTGTTTTTGCTTAATGAAATGGAGTCAACACTCCACTCCCCTGTGTATTACCAACCTATGTAATATTTTATATTATGGTTCCTTTCTCACTAAAGAAGTCCTAATGGCATGAACAGACCTTGCAGATATTAATTTTCTGTATACATTTTGGAATTTAACATGATATCTCTCACTAAAGGTCCTAATGGCATGAACAGACCTTGCAGATATTAATTTTCTGTATACATTTTGGAATTTATAATATCTTGCCTGCTGATATACCATCAGTAGTGACAATGACTGTATATAGCTTTCAGCCATTTTTTCACCTCATTCCTTATGTAGCCTAACATTTTATGGTTTTCTTTTTTCTTTAAAAATAAGAAAAATAATTTCATGTTGAAACCAGCAATTTAATGAACTATGCACTGTGAGGACCATAGTTTTTCTGGGTGGTAACTTTTTTTCAATTCTCTTCTTCAGTGGTTATAGTTGATGCAGAAACGGGTAAGCAAATTGTTCTTTCCATTCCACATTATCTTGTCCAATTGTGTGTGTCTGCATAAATGACTATATCAGCAATATTATCATTGTCTTTGAATTTTGTCCTTATTAACTTCATAGGAACATGATTTTGTGGAGAAGAGAAAATGAAAGACTCCTTTGCCTTAAATGTTTAGTCATTAGTGTGTTTCAGTGATTTAACCATTAACAGGGAGTATCAGTTTGCCTGTAAAGGGACTCATTATTTCACCATAAAGGGATGTCTGATTTTCTTAAGATTAGACTTTCTGATAACAATGACATAAGAGTCTTTGGTACATACAGAAGAAGATGAACATCACTTTAGTATTTTGTGACTTGATAATTACTGGTGGTTAAGTTGTACTTTTGGGTTATCTTGCATCCATAGCCAAAAAAGGTGACCACAAGCCAGCGATGCATATTGTTCAATTATTAATTTTATCACTTAGTGTATACCGAGGAGTTTCACTGGATCATGCCTTGTTATTTTTAGTGTGCCTGTCTAAGCAGACATGGGAAATGTCTTAAACAGTTGCTGCATGTGTGTCCAAAGAGTAGTAGCAGTTAATGACGCCAGAGCTTTGTAATTGGTACTGAAGTAGTTTTAATGCCTGACTGGCTTTAAATATCAGTGGATTGACAGAAGCATCTCATACAGAACACATTTGGATTGTGAGAATTTGTTCCAGCAACAACATTTCTTTCCATTCAAGGTGATTTAATGTATGCTAATTCCCAACTGCCTGCATGTTCAACAAAGATGATTCAGCAGGCATCTTTGACTGTATCTATACTAGTAAGTAAACTGAATCAGGATCTTTTCTCTTTCCTGAAATCAAGGTTCGTGCCTGTCTTCCATCCATATATCTAGCCAGGCTCTCATACCTGCTTCCTGCAGCACAGAGTGGTCTGGTCCAGGCTGTCTTGAGTGACTCCAGTAACAACGGAGCTAATCACTCTACACAGAGGAAGCTGGTCTAGGCATCTTCTGATGATAATGTTCTACCCTTAAGCAGGCACGATTTGAGATCAAAATCAGCAATATTGTCCTGGTTGCCTGTAAGGATCCAGCACCAGTGAGACAGTGGAAAGTTATGCATTCCAGAGTCACAACCAACATGTACAGGAGCCTATAGATACCTGAAAGGCAGTTATAGAGACTACAGAGGCAAGCTTTTCTGTTTTGGGACAGATGGTAAAACAACAACAAATGACAACAAAGTGTGGCTTAGTATGTTCAGGTTGGACATGAAGAAAATCATCCTCACTAGCAGTGGGTAGTGCAGCACTGAAACGCATTTCCCAGAGAACTTGTTGAATTTCCATCCTTGGAGGTTTTTGAGATTCAGCTAGACAAAGCCACAGCTGGCCTTGTCTAGGGTTGGTGATAGTCCTGCTTCAAGTGGGAGGTTGGGATTCCATCAAGAGAGATCCCATCAAATCAGCCTTTCTGTGATTTGATGACAATATTAGGAATGACCTCACACAGATCAAAAGTGACAATGAATCTCTAGAAAAGGGACTAATAGAGTCAGGAGTTTAACTGATGTCATCACTAAAATCCTGGTCTTGGATCAAGGTTCAGGGTTCACCTTTGCTGGCATATGCTGCTTATGTTCTGTTTTGATAGAAGGGCTGTGAAAGTTTGCCTTATCCTTCACTGCTGCGTTTTGTGATTGGATAGATCTCTTTGGAAAGAAAGAAAATGTTCCTTTTTTCCTGAGAACAGCTGAGGCTGGGCAGACAGAAACTCTGCACATTGGGATCACCTTCTAGAATATGTGGGCTGAAGATGATCCATGCGTGAGAGAGCTCAGCACCTGCAGAATGATGCGTTGTACAGAGAAACTGGTTCGGTTTAACTCTGAACATGGTAGACTGAGCGTAAGGTAACAGGAAGCGATCTGTCCAGCAGGAGGGAGGTTGGGGATATTCTTTTTATTTTGCCTTACACAGCATATCTGAGTTTTCCTATTTGAAGTTTGCTTTTCTCATCTATTGCACTAAAACTTAGCTTTAGACATTCAGAAACTTTTTGGCGTGCTCATCTTAAGAGGGTGGACCCACCAGATCCATTTACTTCCGTCATGTCATTAAAGGTATTGCTTCATCTATCGGTAACAGATGTCTTTTCCCCAAGGTTCATCCTACAGACAGAGAGATAAACTGCTGAAGGTTTATTGCTAGTGGCTGAAGGGGAGAAAGAACATAGATGTTCTCATGCTGAGCACCATTTGATTAGAAAGTGAGGACAATCCATAGGCTTTTTTGCTAAGCAAATG
>NW_008795477.1:1527675-1535699 GCF_000699145.1 Aptenodytes forsteri
CGGTAGAGCATGGGAAGCTGGAAAGTCCTTGACTAGTGTAAGCACTGCTCAGCAACAACTAAAACATGGGTGCGTTATCAACTTTGTTCTCAGGCTAAATCCAAACCACAGCACTGTACCAGCTACTAGGAAGGAAATTAACTCTATCCCAGCCAAAACCAGGACAGATAGGAAAGACAAATAATGGGAAAATCATATTTTTTTTTTTTTTAAAAAGGCAGATTTTAATAAACTTTGTAGATAGGATTATGGAGAGGTTGAGAAAACAGGCAAAAGTTGTTAAAGCAAGGTGATAATTCTGTAAAGAATAATAAAGATGTACACAGAAATTACTGTGGAATTGAGGACTAATTCAGAAAAATGAAACTAATTTGGCTCATCGGTAATCTTAAACATAAGTATAAACAAAATATGTAGGAAATGGAAACTAGGTCAAGACAAATATGAAAGTATTTCATGACTATATGGAGATAAACACAAACAAAGCACAAACAAAGACCATGAAAGCAAAAGAAATTCATCTATTACTGAGCTAAAAAGAGTATATCAGGGAGAAGTCTGTCAGAAAGGGAAAGAAATTATTGACAGATACAGACAGCCAGGATGCATAATGCCTTTTTTTGAAAAAAGCTTCACTGAAAAAGTCTTTCAGTCATTTGATTAAATGATAGGAAGCTGTTACATTTCATAAGAGCCTCAATGGAATAACATCCAAGGGACAGAAAAATTTAGACTACTCAGTCAAATCAAATGTATCTAAGCCAGTATGTAAGACATCGTTCTGTCATTAGGTCAGAGAATGTCTGGAAATATACATATATATCTCTTCATTTATTTAAGAAAATATGTTTTCTTATAAGTATAAGAAAAAATGGATAAGCTGGGCATTGTGGCTCAGTCACCGTAATTTCAGTTCTGAGAAATGATGGAGCACATAACCAGTGACATACAAAAACATAAAGGAACAAGGAGATGATCAGCATCCATCACAAATTTGTCGAAAACAAGCAAGTCAAAGCAATGTACATTACTTCCCAGAATTTCTTCAAGACTCCCTTGGGTCCAGAAAGCCTAAATACTTGATGGATCTGAGAGAGTTTTCATAATAAAAGTAATGACCACACTGAGCTAAAAAGCTAGTATGTCAGAAAAGAATATAGAATTCAGCTATCAAACTGATGCAAAGAACGGCATGCTGTTCAATAAAGAGTGGTGGGAAGAAGACACTACATGCAGTAGACAGATGGATCATGATTGATTAAGACAGCAGTTCTGTAGAAAATGCTGTAGAGTTTAGAGTATCCCTAGTGGAGAGAAGTAGTAGCAGGCTTAAATTACAGCAAGGATGAGTCTGCTTCAATATTTAGTACAACTTTTTAAATTAGAGAGATCATGAAGTATTGAAATAGATTGCACAAGGTGGCTACGGTTCCTCCAACATCAGACGTCTTTAAGAACAAATTAGACAAACAGCCATCAGAAATGACATAGAAATAGCTGATCTTGCCTTAGGAAAGGAGAATACATTGGAGACACTTATGATACCAATCAATTCTGTGCTTCAAGCACTGATACCTGCACGTATATCTGATTTGCTTGACTTCTTCTCCTCATGGACCACAAACAGAGACGTGCTGAAATATTGCTGTTGCAGTTAGTCTAATCTGACCAAAGACATAATCTCTTAAAAGAGTTCATTCTTTCAAGATCAAGGACTGAAAAATACAGAATTAGACCCAGGTTCTAGAGAAAACAATTTTTTCTCTTTCTGTCCTATGGCATTCACATCAAACTTCCACATTCTTAAAAAATTATATATAACTAGCCACAGTTAAATAGTCTACTATAAACTGTTTACACAATTGGTCATAGACAAATAATGTGGGGCTGATAAGATGATAATAGTGCATTTGCCCATATAAAATAGGTGTGGCTAAGAGCTCTTTTTCATAACCTGGGATGCCAAGTCCATTTTTCTGTCAGTAGAGTACGTGAATGAACTGTAACCACTATTCCACTCAATATGAGAGAAGGTTCCAAAACAATATGCAACATAATGTTTCACCAGCCATTTCATTGTCCATCTCTGGTCTCATCATAAACTGCAAGAGAAAAAGCTGAATTGGTTTGCTTATTTGTCACAAACCTTGATATCGAATTACAATTTGAGCTTACGGGCCTTTAATGGGTGTGTTGATGTGATGATAATAATAATAATAGCAATAATAAGAATAACACTTTGCACTTCTGTAATTGCACTCTGATTATACCAACATGATTTACAAACACTAATTATGTGAGCCTTTCAAAGCTCTTGTAACAAACGTAATAGGCCCAGATACAGCAATTACATTCATACTTCTCTTTCAGCAAGAAGTTCCTTAAGACTTGTACATAATCTATAACAAAGAAAATACAGGAATATGAGCATTTTGGAAAAAACTAGTGTGCTGAAGATATAGATATTATTTTTATTCTTATTAAGCTACTTCTTTTTCTTACATGTCATTGTGTCACCACACAATGAACACTTTAAATTTTTCTTTCCTCATTTGCAAAACAAAAGTTAGTTTGCAAATTGCAAACTTTGCAACTCATTCATAATCAATGTAAATAGCTTATTAAATATTAATTTGTTAGAAAAAGCTCAGTGTCTTTACTTTCCTCTTCACTCTGTGTTCACTGTTTTATGTAACTTGTATGCTATTGTTTCTCTCACTTGACAGTTTGATTTCTGTAGCATACTAAAAGGTTTAAAGTAGTCATAATGCAAATAGTAAAGTTGAAATTTACTTCATATAACTATTTTATTTCAAAGCATGGTGTACTTTTCACACAATTGCTCAAACATAAAAAATGAATAAAAAATAATTCTCAAAAATATATATGAGTATATATATATATAATATATATGAGTACCTATATGAATAGGTACTACGAGCCAACTTTATGTTTTTAAAACTAAACGTTGACCTACAGTCTCCTCCAGGGCCACACTGCCTCATGACTTTCCACCATCTATTTAATTTCCTTCAATGCAGTGTTATTCTTCTACAGAAACGTTTTCTCCCTCCCTACTGCCCTTTATCTCTACTTTGCTTTTTTGGAGTTAGACCATTAGATTTGGCAGAGATAAGACACGTTGTTTGAAAGTGGACATTTTACAGCTCAATGCTGCTTTTGTATATTTATAATATAAGGAAGCTGTATATGATCTAAGCAAGGGTGTTTGCATTCATATCAGAGCAGAGCTCTACGTGATATCTTGGGCCAATGAGTAAACTCTGTGATAAGACAACACGTGGCATGGCCCTTCAGCTTCTGCCTTTCATGGGAAAGCAGAGTTTGCTTGGCCACACTCATGGACCAAATTATACATTCCTCTAGTACCATCAACGATAACTGAAGCAGATGGTGGTAGGAAATTTTGCAAGACATTACATTCAGTTGATATAGTCCATCCTACTTTATCCTTTTCTATGCCTTTACACCGCTGCAGTGTAAATTTCTGCAGAATTTGATTCAATTAATTAAAATGAAAAATTTCCTAAAATTACATGTTCTTCATCAAAAAAATGAATACCTTAAAGGTTTTTCCTCTCTTGCCTTTATTTTTAACAAGGAAAAGTTAACAGATGTGTTTTACTTTACTTTTACTTCATTTAACTTTTTTTATTAAATAATTATAAAAGAATCTTCCTGTAACTATAAAATTCCTCAATATTTCTACAATTCACATATAGCTTAAAGTAAACATATAGGTACGCACACAGAGAGAACACAGTCCTTTGCTTATTTAAAACTATGTTTTATTTCTGATCTGCTTAAATCAATCCCATGGGTAAACAGTAACACAAAAGGTATTTAGCTTTATAAGAAATTCTACTTCCAACAGCTGCATTAGGTAATTTCTTATTTGTTTCATGTATGTCTTTATATAGTCTGCATTAGAGCAGAAATAATGCTAATAAATATTGATTTGAAACAAAGCAGAACTGAGAGATAGGCCACATAACATTTTGTAAAACAAGAAGTTTAAACCCAGTGTTAGAAACAAGCTCTAGTGAAACAAAAAAACAAGAATGTCTTTCTCTATTGTGACAAAACCTATATACTTTGCTGGTAGGCAATATATTTGA
Organism: Aptenodytes forsteri; assembly: GCF_000699145.1. Lineage (NCBI taxonomy): Eukaryota > Metazoa > Chordata > Aves > Sphenisciformes > Spheniscidae > Aptenodytes > Aptenodytes forsteri. Next base: position 1,531,815 of record NW_008795477.1, read on the forward strand.
CTACCTTAATGGGGCTTTGAAAAGAAACAGTTCACTACATTTAATCAATACTTGCATCCTGGTTCACCAGAATTCACCAAAACTCTTCCAGTATTAATATGGACAATGCATAGGCATTTAAAATTAGGTATTGAATGGTAATTATCAGTACAATTTGAAGTGACTGGAGGTCTTGGACTGACTCTATATCTGCAGTGAATAAACATAAAAGTATTTCAAGTGATTCCGATTTTTACAAGAATACCAATTCCCATTATGTATTGTTTGTTGAGTCCATTTAAGCAAAAGAAGATTGTAGCAGACTGAAAATTCTTTGAACTGGTTGAGAATGGAGGAATAGGCTCCTAGATGAGGATTATTGAAGTTTTGTGGCCAATTATGGAAAGTCTTACTACAGAAACATGCATTATAGCAAAGGAAACAAAGGTTCAGCCTGATGGCTGTATAACAGGGTGTGAGAAAAACTGCACATGACAGAATGTTTATTTGAAGATGATGGAAATAAAATACAGCCAGGGAGCAATAGTCAAGAATTTGCCAACGTGTGTGTGAGTTACTCAAAGGTTTGCTTTCAAAATAACAAACCCAAATAATTTAGCACCAGCAAAAAGGATTTGAGTAGAAAAAAAATGCATTTTAAAATTACAAAAAAAGTGAAGACTGCTTCTGTAAAGAGTCATCGGTGACCGTGGAAAGTAAGGGTGCTGTGACTGGAAAATATGAAGGGAGAACCTGCGGTGGGTCAAGTATTTATCATTGTATTAGGAAATTAAAAAAATATGTACATATATTTTTCTTCCAGAAAATGGAACTTCTGATGGTGGCAGCTCAAGGAGAGCCTAAGTCACAACATTTTTTGGTCCAACTCCCAGTTTACTCTGTCACAGATGGACCAGTACAACAGGACAACATCCTTGTTGCTACCATACTTTGCTCCACCCATGGAGCACCTGTGGTTTTGGAAGTGACAGCAGAAATGAGTCCAGACCTCTCTCTCCATGCCTGAAGAGCAGGACTACTTCAGAGTTTGCTAGAAAGTGAGCACTTAAAGCTGGTTTTGTTCTCAAACTAGGTGTTTGTCACATTAAGCCGTTGCTGCTGCAGATATCTAAGGGCTCACCAACAACTGCAGTCAAAAAGCGAGCATCAGAGGGCATGCGACTATATCTGGAAAAATTGTATCACTGATTGGACCTCAGAAAAAAGACTGGCAAGTGTTCCCTTTTTATATTTGCAGTGTGCTTAGCCTGTCACAGGATGTCTTCTGAGTGTTCTCACCATGTAGAATTAACAATAAAGAACAACAATTAGTACCTGTCTTTTGGTCCTGAATCCAGTATCCTCTAAAGCTGATGAAAAGATTACATTTGATTTACAGTGATAAAGCGGGAATGTTGATGCAGGGAGCATAACTGAATAAATGTGAACAATGGACAATGGACAAATAACGTGAGCCTGGTCATAAACCATGGCCCTCCCCGGCAAACCTCTCTGGCAAATTCTCCTGTTGTCTGCCTGATATTTTCTCACTGTCCTGAGTTAATTTTAACTCTTTCTAAAAGACTACTCCTTACTCCTCTACAGCAGTCTACTTTGTCCCCTTTCAGTCACTGAGCTACAGTGAAGGTCTTACTCAGCAAGAAACAGAATATGAAATAAGCTTGTGAGGGTAAGAGCAGAGCAAAGTAATGCATCATCTCACAAATTGTTTATATTCTTTCATTTTTTGGGGCAAAAGCAATAGTTTCTTGTATTGGAAACACATTCTCTAGACTTCCACCTCAGAAAGTTTGAAACCCTACAGTTCTACAGTATTTTATTACAACTTCTATCTACTGACAGAGCCTGGTGATTTAAGTGTACGTATATTTAAGCAGAAGAAAATCCCTTCTGCTTTCCAAGATGCAGTCAATTAAAGTTTTTACTCTATCCTTTTAAGTTTTGCGCTGTCTATTCTTTATTGCCAGAGGAAGAGAGAGAAGAAGAAATTTATATGCCCCTGTGTTTCCTGCAGCATAATCCACAACACTGCTGGTAGGACATCAAGCTAAACCCTGCACCCTGTGAGTGTGCAATTATCATGCCCTCAGAAAAAGTACTTCATTTAACAGCAAGTTAGGATGATGTATAATATCTTCCTCATGGGCTGGTTTAAACTCTCTCCTACATTGCAGAGCCAAATGCTTCTTTTTTTTTTTTTTTAAAAAAAAGGCAACCTTTCAAACAACACCAGTGTCCTATACCTAAATCTATCACAACATTTATTTTAGAGATCTCAAATTTGTAGAATCAATTGGATGACTTATTCTGTGATCATCTCTCCCTCTTGTGGCTGATTTCAGCAAGGAAAAGGACGGTTATTTACAATTAAATTGAAATCAGGTAACCCTGAGTATTATCTGATTCTAACATCAGGATGTTGCTAGGTACGTTTAAGTTATAGAATGTTATGAATTGTTAAGGCAATAATTTGATGCCCTCCACTTAATAGTGCACACTTATGCTTGCATAGCACAGAAATGTTGTCTCATTAGACCTTATCCACCTTAAGTCTCACCTGACTGTGTAGGTTATGCTGCTAAATGGATATATGTAAATTAAACTTTTTTTTTAAGAAAGCTTTCAAAAGTGGGATTTTTTTTTTTTTATTTGCATGGATCTTGTCAAATTAATACTAGTGTCTCTATGGGGAAAAAAAAAAGTATACAAAATATCATTGCATGGTAAATCTTATTAGAACTGAAAGTTGTACAGAACTACATACTGCCTCATTGCTTAAAGGAGCTGCAAGGATTTCTCCCAAGGAGCAAAACATATTACCAAAAAGCTATTTCTTCAGGTTGTTCCCCTCACGTATTTGACATCCCTTTACACAGACTGAGTTATACTGTTTTCCTGTCAGTCTAATTTGTTGTTGGGCCTTTCACATGGCATTTTGAAAAATAAAACATACAGGGAAACAAACAGCTGCTCTTGAAAAACAAACAAACAAGGCAAAATTTGATAGTACAACCATAAAACTGAGCGAGGAGGGGGCTCTGACTAAAATTATACATGGAGTGGGTTTGGGTGGGGGCATGAGTGGAGGTGAAAAGAGCCAGATCTGCACCAATAATTTTCCTCTGGTCTGTGTGTAAGCTGACAACCAGTTGTTTAGAGGGGTTTACAGAGAGGTGGTGGCAGAGCAGTTAAGTGTCTGATGACTTGGACTGTATCCTCTTTCTGGACTCTGACCTATGGTGGATTCCAGTTGGTCCAACGTGAGTGGACACCAGTCAGCACACTGGGAACCAGACATGGCCAGCAGCAATGACCTCTGCATCCCTTCTTCATGCACCATGGGCTATAGGCAGTAGGGCATCTGGCTACTAGCCCGCCAACAGACTTCTAAGGATTTTCAAAATTGTCCAGGGTGTCTAAGACATTCACATAGAACTGAGATGTCTAACACAGAACCTATTTATCTCCTTCTGGAGGAATTGCAGAAATTTGCTGGGTTGCTTTATTCTCAAAGCACACTGGAAGCCTATGCAGGGACAGCTGAATCAAGCTTCAGCAGATGAGATTAACCTTGGAATTGCAACACATTCATGTATTAACAATATCTCCACTAACTCAGTGGGAGGTAAGACTGACTCTCAAGAAGATTTACCTTTACCTCCTTGTCTAGCTCTGAATCCTACCCTGATATATCTTAAACATGTCAGTTTAATGAACAGTTTATGTCTGCAAACGCCATGGACATGCATTACATTCCAACAGCTTTGAAAAGGGCAGGCTACCAGTCCTCTTGAAAAGAAAGCTCAAAGGGCAAACAAGTGTCTTCTGTAAAGTCTGATCTAAAATAAAAAAAAAAAAAAATAAAAAAAAAAAAAAAAAAAAAAA
>NW_008795477.1:1537073-1557913 GCF_000699145.1 Aptenodytes forsteri
AAAAAAAAAAAGCTGTTCAAAACATCTTTTCGGTAACATTTTCAGTAATACTTGCTGTTTCTTTAACAATATATTTCAGTATTTTGAACTCTTTTTTTTTTTTTTTTTAAATCTTATTATTAACACTTATTTCATGCTCCAGGCAGAACAGAAGGTGGCAAGAAGCTTTTGATTGTTTTTGGCTTAATACATTTTGCAGGTTGATGCTGCAGATAATCAGTACACAACTCTTTCTTGCTTTCGGAATAGGATTGATAACTGGACAAGACCTGATTCCTTGTTTTACTAATCCTCACGTAACATGGTCCACACGTCCCCGACATGCCTCCCAAATAACACAGCAAAGGTCAGCTGAATCAGTTCTCAACTTACACCACTGCCTTGAGCTCAGCGTCAGGGCCAGTGGCACCTGAGAGGTGTGAAATTGGGGCATTTCGAGTTGAATCGTGTCCTTAGAATGCTGCTGCCATCCAAAGACACAAGCTGGTATTGTTGTACTGCTGTGTACGCAGGAATCTGCTGCCAGTAGTTTTGGAAAGAAATAGGAAGGCAGATATGTCATCATTCCTCAAGTTCCACTTTTTCTGATAAGGCTCTAAAAAGAGAAGCATTTCTTTTTCCTTTTTTTTTTTTTTTTTCTTTTAAAAACCCACCCCACTTTCATGAGAAATAACTGGTTTCAAAATTATGAAATATAGCATTCCCCCTGTCTCATGAAAACATCTATTTTCTATGATGTGATCATCAGGCTGTGCTGCAGAGCACAGTCTTTGTTCCTTGCCCTTCCCATGTCTTCCTGCAAAGGATCTCGCTAATTTTTCATGCCAAACACCTCAGCAAATTCTTCTTTGTTTGGAGTACTTAAACGGCAATCAGGTATTTTTCTAAAACAATCTGCTCTAGATCAGCAGATTAGATACGGCCCAATTCACACTTCTTACCTTTCCCGGCATGATCATTCATACTGAAGAGATAAATTCCTATGCTTCACTAAGGAGAAATCAAGAGACAACATTATACTGCTGTGATTATAGCAACGTTTACTTTAGCATAGGCTTGTAGGGGCAGGATGAGTCATTATCCAAACGGAGGAAAAATCCTATGAACACGAATGTCTCTTTTAATCTACTTTACATATTAACTTTCTAAGCACCGCTGGTCAATGCATTAGAATACAATTCTTCTGAGCGATTACAATCCCTTTTTTCATACTTCTTCCAGCAACTATTAGTATATAACTACAGTTATATTACTGTTACAGCTTCATTGTACATTTCACAGTTAACCAAAACCAGGTCTTACAAACAGTCTAGTGTTACAATTTATAAAAAATGGCATGCCTTTGTTTTTCTTTTTAACCTCAACAAACACAGTCCTCAGTACAGTGAATTTTATATCTCAGCATATCTACAGTACAGATTGATTACCACAAAGAAAGTTCCAAGATCTAAATTTGCCCCATTTTTCTGCAAAGCCCAACCATTTCAGTGAGGTCTACAAAGCAGTTTAGAAGTACTTTATCTTTCTGTAAGAAGGGTTGCATTAATTTCTTGGCCTTTGTTAAGTTCTTTCTAACAGTCTCTCTCATATTAACATCTAGCCAGTTATTCTGTCATATTAAGAGAACGATTCCTTCATTATCCCATCTAGTAGCTACTGAGTGCTTCACCCTATTTGTGATTTCCATCTACGTGTTTGTTCTTCTGTGAAATTATGCAGGCTATTACTATTCGGACATAATTAATCCTACTTCTACTCTTTGGTGGGCAGTTCCACAGGTTAATTGTGCTATTATACAATTATGCTTCAATACTTGTGAAATACTGCTTGTTTCAGCTGTAATTTGGCTTATGTTATCACCCCTTTTTCTATATTAACCTTCTTGTCACCACCTCCACTTTTCCATGGTTTAAAATTCACTCTTGTGCATGATCTGACAATACTTGAATGTGGGAGCTTTGCCAGCACTGAGTAGTGAACTCCAGTGTGCTCTGCTGCTTTTCAATCCTCACTCATCACCACCAAAACTGGTACTAAAAGACAAACAGAAACTTCCCCTGTTTCATTACGATCAGTCTCATAACCAGACCACTTCATTTTATCGTATTAACCTTAATGATGCCAATAGCTTATATTATTTTTACTATTGCTGCAGGGTTTGTAATTTAATACAACCTATTTGACAATTATTTTGGTTGTCAGACTAGGAATAAAACTTTCCCTCCACAGAGTTTATATTAGGTTCCAATGTCAGGAAGCAAATCATAGAATCATAGAATCATTAAGGTTGGAAGAGACCTCTAAGATCATCGAGTCCAACCGTCAACCAACACCACCATGCCCACTAAACCATGTCCCTAAGCACCTCATCTACTCGTCTTTTAAATACCTCCAGGGATGGGGACTCAACCACTGCCCTGGGCAGCCTCTTCCAATGTTTAACCCCTCTTTCAGGAAAGACATTTTTCCTCACGTCCAATCTAAACCTCCCCTGGCACAACTTGAGGCCATTTCCTCTCGTCCTATCGCTTGTTACTTGGGAGAAGAGACCGACACCCACCTCGCTACAACCTCCTTTCAGGGAGTTGTAGAGAGCGATGAGGTCTCCCCTCAGCCTCCTTTTCTCCAGGCTAAACAACCCCAGTTCCCTCAGCCGCTCCTCAGAAGACTTGTTCTCCAGACCCCTCACCAGCCTCATTGCCCTTCTCTGGACACGCTCCAGCACCTCGACGTCCTTCTTGTAGTGAGGGGCCCAAAACTGAACACAGGATTCGAGGTGCGGCCTCACCAGTGCCGAGTGCAGGGGCACGATCACTTCCCTACTCCTGCTGGCCACACTATTTCTGATACAGGCCAGGATGCCATTGGCCTTCTTGGCCGCCTGGGCACACTGCCGGCTCATGTTCAGCCGGCTGTCGACCAGCACCCCCAGGCCCTTTTCCAACAGGCAGCTTTCCAGCCACTCTTCCCCAAGCCTGTAGCGCTGCATGGGATTGTTGTGACCCAAGCGCAGGACCTGGCACTTGGCCTTGTTGAACCTCATCCAGTTGGCCTCGGCCCATTGATGCGGCCTGTCCAGGTCCCTCTGCACAGCCTTCCTACCCTCGAGCAGATCAACACTCCCGCCCAACTTGGTGTCATCTGCAAACTTCCTGAGGGTGCACTCAATCCCCTCATCCAGATCATTGGTAAAGATATTGAACAAGACCGGCCCCAAAACTGAGCCCTGGGGAACACCGCTCGTGACCGGTGAGCTATATATATAAATGGGGTTATATGTTCACCCAGTCTGAGATATAGTTTGAGGCCACTTTCTTTTGGAGCAGAAAGTAAGGGAAGTGCTTTGCTTGGGGAATTGCTGGACACCTGGAAGTCATAAAGCTTCTTCTGGTTAATTTACCTACAAATCTAAAACTGTCATAAAGCTTAAACCCATAAAGGAAGGTGGACAATGTTGATGACACACCTGGGAATTCTGTATGGAGAGAGCTGGTGAAAGTGATGCTGGATGCTGGTATGTTCTCAATAATAATGAAATTGAGACTGTGACAAAGTCAAACCTCGTGCTTCTGAATCACCTGAGCATCCCAACTAACTTAAGGAACTTAAGGGCACTGCCCCGGACAAAATCATCCTATGAATGGATACCACGTTTTTTGGTTCTGGACACTTCACTCAGAATTTGGTCCTCCTACTTTGCAGGGAATTAAATTACTTTGCTCTTCTCGCTGTATGCGAGTCCTGTAGCAAAACCAGGAGGAAACAGTTCCATCTTCAAATAACTCAATGAATAAGAAAAACATTAATGGCTGCAGCTTCCATGCCACCTGGGGATTTAGTCACAAAGCTCCTATCAGCTTCAGGATTGAAATGTCTCATACCTTCTTTGAAAATATGCCTCAAAGATTTTACTGCAAAGGCAAAACACAAAGGTAGCAAAGAAATTCAGAGTGAAAGTGGAAATTCCCTTCCTCGTGTGTATTGCTGGAGTCTTCAAAATACAGCTAATCTTGTACATCATAAAATGTAATAACCGGATATGACAGGTGATTTTAAAAGGAGAAAGAAGACAACAGACAAGCTTTCCATTTGCAGTGTGCTGCTTAGAGATGTGTATGCTGACATTAAAACAAAATCTCCTCAGATGAAGAGTGCCACAGCCCCAGTGATATCAGCAGTGCCCCAGCAATGAAACTTGCTGGGAATGTGTTCTACGACTCTGAGCAAGCACTAGGGCAGCATAGGGAGCATGAATTAGAGGTATCAGAGCAGCTGCACAGCTGAGGGAGAAAACTGTACTTAAATGAGATTGACTGAACAGTTGTAGCTTAAAGGTGGGAGCTGAATTTACCTCCCCGCAGGTCCTTTTTCTTCATCTTGTCAAAATTTGCATTCTCCCTAAGTGACTCTGTGTGAAACCTAACTAAGCGGCCAGCCCCATGGTAAGTGCTTACCAGACAGAAGGTATCACTGGCTTGGACGTGAGCTGGCAGGATGAGACAGAATGAGAGGAAAAGCACTGAGGACACCCAGGCCCTTCCCTGCTTCCAGCATGCTGTCTTTGGCAAACCATATAGAGTGTCATCCAGCTCACCTTATTTTATCTATTGAAAATATATTTATCAGCCTAAAATGGTCACCAAGATACATCAAGGGAGAGAGAAAATAGGTCTTTCCTTTCCTATCTTTGGTGTTTATGTCTAGGTGAGACAGTACTGGAAACTATTTCATACTTTAGATATACCACACGTAAGCTGTTCTGTCCATGCATGTAATCAGTGAGAAAACTATACATATGTTTAACTAATCTGATTTCAGATATGGTTTTAGGCACGTAAACTTTTAAAATTAGAGTTTGGAAAAATGATCTATTTTAGGGGAAGAAGGTTCTGTCCTTTTATTCTGTTTCCTTTTTTTTAGGTTCAAGTCATTTGAATTTTTGAATCGTCATTTTTGAATCCAGCTGTCTTCAACACAAGCCTGTAAAAAGCTCTTATGTCGGTAGCTTTTTTGCACCTTATGACATTCTGCATTTTTTCATTTAAAGAAATCAGAATCAAGATTCAACATGCTATTATTTGTAATGGCAATTACAAAGACAGATTTTATAACCCTTCTGAGTGCAGAGCAAAGCCAGGAAACAGTCAAGATCAGGACATGGAGGTATGGAAATTGAAAGGTAAGTAAACAGAACTTAGGTTATTACACTTATGTTTTTTTCATGGTTTTCCAAACTAGTCTCAAGACGTTTTAAGGAATCTGACTGAATTTTTGATATTTCATATCAGAGATGATGAAAATAAAGCTCAAGATTTGTGTTTTCTAGGACGAAGAATGGTAACTTCACATCAGTGGAATATAAAGTCCAAATTTTCTACTAGGACAAAGAAAAAAAATGTTTGTAGACATGAGAAATTTTTGACATATTGATCAAATTCTATCCCAAGCAAGAAAGACTCTGCTCTAATAAGTTTTATTTTACATTCCTCATTTCATTTGTCTCCCTCTGTGAGCCCAGTGTGATGATCAAAAATCAAAGTCACATGTTAATTCTGTTAAATATCTACTATGACAAATGACAAGAGATTGTCAGGAGGACTTTGTCGATGATTATGCTCACACAAGAGGGTAGTTCAAAAGCTGGAAGGCTAAGACCACATCAATCAAAAAGGAAAAAAAAATCTTCCTTATCATGATGGCAAATAAAACTGGAACTGTTTACAGGAGAATACAGAGGGTGTTTCTATCACTCAGCATCTTTAGTTTAAGACTCCATATACCTTTTGGAAAGATGTTCTTTAGATGAGATACACATTGCTGACCTCAGGGTAACCCTGTGTCTGGGAAGCGGGACTGGATGGGCACAAGAGGGGGTCCCACTCGACTATAGCAGCGGATGAGTTCAGGATTATCTGCACAGTGACTCCACTAAATGTCATCATGTAAACATGACCCTATACTCTAGATGTACACATGTGTGGGTCCATGTGTACAGAGGTAAAAAGCACTCTTTCTGTTTACAAGAACACATCAGGGTGTGGTTTGACATACAGGTTTTATTACCTAGCCCTTGGTTATCTATTACCTAGCCCTTGGTTAAAAATGACTGTTTTCAGTAATTCATGTAACAACTTTTATACAGGGTAGCGCTAAGGAAGCTAAGATTTTCTTTTTTTAATAGTGCATTAGACTCTGATATATGTTGCACATGACACATCAGAGAACATGAGCATATAACATATTCCTTTAATATATGTGACCAGTGGAAGTACCACAATATGTATTGACTATGGCAGCATTAATATATTCTTCATAGAGAACGTTTAAAAGCAGGGTTTAGATCACATTTAGTACTCTTTTTGGTGTGAGTTTGAGTTGCTCTGTATTCAGTAGACTGCAGCTCAGGTTTCCCTTTTATGTTTCTTTGCTCTTTTAACTATTCCAAGACTGAATGTAAATCAGTGATCCTCAGCAATATGTGAATCCTTTCGCACTTAGAAATGAAGTCAAATAAACACCCTTTTTTTGCATAAGTGTGGATACCTTAACAATATTTACAAATGGAAAACACCAGAGGGTAGCATTTATTTATTTTCCAAGATATTTGGAAACAGTAGAACACTCTGGCTGCTGAATCCAGAATGTTGTCAGTGAACATTTAAATTCCTTTCTGTCAAATGTAGTCTATTCCAGCATACTTCTGTTGGTGAGTACGTGAGAAAGCTGAGGTTCAGATCGTATGGGCTATCAGGACAAGACTGAGAAGTGTAATATTGTTAAGGAAACAAAAGATAAGCGCTACACTGGCAAGCTTTGCTTCTCCAGCAGTTCTGAATTATTAACACCACAAAACAGAAGCAATGAAATCTTGAGAGTCACTTTGTAGGGCTGAAATGAATAATTTAGGAAAGCTACTGTCTGCTGTCTCCTTGTTATTAAATAGGCAATTGGAAATGACTGAAAATGACTGAAAGCAACAAAGCAAAGGCTGTTGAAATAGCACCTTTGCACAGCTTTGGGCTTCTTTGCTTGAGCTGGGGTGTGCTGTTATATTTAACTACAGGAGAAAATTTCTCTAGTACCTAATCTGAGTGCTTGTTTGGATACTTATCTATCTGTATTGATGGAATTGTCCTCTGTCAAACAACAGACCTAAAAGTTTCTTGTACAAGCTGATATGCTGGTGATGTTTACCATTTTAATAACACAAGCCATGAGCCAAGGTTTTCAATTATAGGGGTCTGTAGTTCAAACTCTAAATTTAGTGTTAGTTAATTTTTTCCCCTAGTTTTCAGATTTACTTGTTAGATAATAAAGGAATCTAATTCATTTGCATTACTCTCCATTCATACTCCGTATAATCTCAATTTCAAGCACATATGACGTGGCTGTGAAAAATTGCTATCAGCCAGATTTCTTCACTGGGTATGCACACAGTGTGGGATACAGTAGGTTTTTTTTGCCACAGCCATTTCTGTCAGAAAACCAGGATTAATTCTGTAAGATGAGTTGAGCTGATAGCCTTTGGTTACAATTGTATAATTAAGCTTTACCAAAAAAGTTCTTATGCAATAGTTCTTAATTTCTTATGTAATATTTATGTTCTTATGTAACATTTACAATAACTAGTAAACCCAGCTTGGATGAAGTCCCTTCTCAGTAGGAAGCTGTGAGACGTATGCAAATGCAATATATGGCTTGGAAATTTTAGTGAAAGGCCCTGATTCATCCCCACCTACTTTGATGCTAGACCGTGTCACTCAGGCTGGGGATCTTCTCACAAACAGACTCTCTATGGTTGGCAGAAGGAGATAATTACCTTCAAAGGTGATAGCAACGCCGAATCCCCAAATGACAAGACAGTGACCTAATTTAACCTCAGTTAAATTCCTGAAGCTAGGCAAGTGAATCCAGGCCAAAACCACGCAATGAGCAGGAGCTGTCATTAACTGAAGACGAAGGACTGAAGTCTTGTTAGGCAAAGCAAGAGCTGTCAATAAATACTGCTACACTTGCTCGATCTCAAAGCAAACAAGCCTGGACATTAAGGCTGGGTCATGGTTGTAACCAAGACACCTTCATATGAATGAGGGGAAAGAACAGTAGACAACTGAAAGAGCCTAAACCCCAGCAACGTTCTAAAAAATGGGGATATCCTCCAATGGAGCACAAGCATTAATATTAAAAGAAGAAAAGCAGCATCTGAGATGTTCACAGCTCTAGTGTCTAGTACCCATCTAAAATCCATTGCCAAGGACTGCTACATGTTCTGCTTCCCTGCTGCATCTAGTGAAAAAAATATATGCCTAAACTGCAGGACTTTTTTTGAAAGCGTACATGGGAACAAAGTGCAGTTATGAGCCAAAACCAAATGAAAGGCCAGCCAAAGTTAGAAGTTCCTTGAAACCGGGTAATTCTGCACATTAGAAAAATGCTGTTTCTTCATCTCTACAACTCTTTTTTTCAGCATGAACACCAGCAATTTCCATTCTTCTCTCCTTATTGTGTGCACAGCAAACATCGCAGGGATAATGCTTACTTACCCCTCAGGGGGGTTGTGAAGATTAATTAGTTAATGTTCTCGGTGTGTGTCAAAGATAAAAAGCTCAGTGTAAGTACTAAGCATTTGTGTATTCATAGACACCAGAAATATGCATTCTCTACAGGAAAGAAGAAAAGTAGAACTGTTTTCTAGCTGTGTACAATTTCCAGAAGTGAAACTCTTATTCTATAGAAAGCCTACAAAATTACATTTTAATAGTTGAGATATTTAGAGAAAATATTGTATAAGACATCCAAACGTCTATTTTTGCTTTTAAGCGTGGGTGAAGAAGTCATTGAAAAGCTGCGGATTCCATTAGGAGAAAAGAAAGAAAAGATGAGTTATGTTGTTTAGTGAGATTATAATGGAAATGAGGCAAAAACAATGTTTTACTTGGACTTTATAATGCAAAGACTATTTAAGATGTTTATGAGAAAATATTGTATAAGACATCCAAACGTCTATTTTTGCTTTTAAGCGTGGGTGAAGAAGTCATTGAAAAGCTGCGGATTCCATTAGGAGAAAAGAAAGAAAAGATGAGTTATGTTGTTTAGTGAGATTATAATGGAAATGAGGCAAAAACAATGTTTTACTTGGACTTTATAATGCAAAGACTATTTAAGATGTTTATACCTTAAATTTTCCCCCAGGATCCTGCCACTTACCTCATTTCATACTGTTCATTTTGTATAGTAGGTCTTGATCTAATCCTTAGTAAAGGCACTGGATCTTTCTACTGGTTGCAGTTGTTTATGGTTAAAACTGTTTTGCCTGAAGCAAAAAGAGGACATTTGGACATTTTTTCTCGGATTGAAGAGAAATAACAGACAATTAAAAACAAACATTTAATTATATTACTGTGTGAAATGATGAAGATAAAATCAAATTTATTTTGTATTGTAATGCCATAAACTGTTTTTAAAAACCCTAAAACAAATGGTCTAGGAATGCCTCTTCCAATATTTACTGTTTCAGAAGTTATTCTGGAATGGGTATTTGGGTTACTATTAGGAAAGAGTCACCAGATTACATATACATGCACATAAATTAATATATATACCGCTCTATGCATATATACACATATATAAGGCTCATACATACATAATGTACATATATATAAACCTAAGGCTCACATATATATACAAATAGACACATTTATATATATGTGTGTGTATGTGTATGTGGGTATATGTGTATAGATGTACAGATGTATATGAGTCTTAGGTTTATATATGTGTACGTTTGTATGTATATGTATGTTTGAGCTATCAAAGCTCAACTCCATTGTGCTTAAAAATGTGAAGGAAAATAGAAAACATACCTGGGTGTCTCTGGGAAGCAAGCTTCCTAATAGAGGAGAAAACTGAGGAAAAAAAATTCTAACCTTAAATCCCACTCCCTAAGTCAAAGTGTACAAAGCAAAAGATAAACGTTATGCTAGGAGTAGGGGACATAGTCTGAAATCCTTGTTCTGCCTCATAATGTAAAGCCAATTCTGATACCAAGTTTTCCAGAGGGTTTTGGCTTTGTTGTGTTTGAAATTACTTGCAGGAAGAGCTGTTCCAGCCTCATGGGAGTGGGGAATCCAGGTAAGTCACTGTTCTCAAAGTTGTGTTTCTGTATAACAATAATAAAAGTTCCCTAGTGAATATAAGAATAACTATTCAAAGGTACTGTTTTTTGATGACAGACTGCATGGTTGTGGTTCAAAAACAACTGGAAGAATTAGGGCTTTGATTTGTTCCTTCAGCAAATTCAGTCATGCATCTTCTACTGCACTTCTTTTTATTAGTTTTGTAAATCAAAATTAGGCTTATCCTGGATCAAATATGGTCAAAATAATAGTGAACTGAATTCTGTATTCCATTATGGGAGATATCAAACTATCCTGATTTCTGTTTTTCTTGGAGATCTGAAGAAAGTTTTTGCAGAAATATAATCTGGACATAGGGTAGAAAGGGAAGTAAGTATAACTGGTTTTAACCTGTAAAAGAAGCCAGAATATGTTAAGGTGCAAATGACAACAGGGAATCCTTGTGACAGTAATGTCATGTATTCTTTTTTTTTCTAACTTGTATCTACTAAAATTTGTAAAAGAGTAATATCAGAGACCAGTGAACCTCATACTGCAGAGTTCTCAAAGGACTTGCAAATTTGTGAATTGTCCCTGTCTCTAATGTGTGATTCAGTTAGGGGGATTGCATTTTTTAGAAGATTTTCCAGCTAGAGAAGCAAACATGCTATGTAAATCACAAAGGTTTTTGTGAGACGGCAGTGCCCTGAGGGATTTTCATCCCAACAATTAATGCTCTTTCCCTCAGTTTTCTTTTCTGTAAAGAATCAGAACAAAACTGAAAGTGCCCCATTTTATGGGTGATTTCAAGATATTTTGCTTCTGTTATTACTCCTCTATTTGTTGAATATTGATGACTTTTCCAAGTCAAAAACAAACAAGTCTAAACCAATAACATTTTTTTTTCCTACCAAATCTGCAAGTATTTTGTGCCTATAGAACAGCTTCTGTATGTGGACATTGGTCATCCTTAGACAAGAACTACATTCTTGAAAAGATTATAATACTGAGATGGACAGATTCTTTATCTGCCCAAAATGCCAACAAAAGATTTCCACTATCATTTTCTATCTTCAAGAAACCAAGAATGGTAAGTGCTGTACTGAAATGTTGACATGTACCTGGACCCAATAGCACCCAAAATCTGTAGCCAAAACCAGAGAGAAATGAATGGAGAACTAAATGCAGAGAAGTCAAAACCTTCCTGAATAGCTTAATGCCTGTGGTTGAATTATGAGGACTGAACTTCTAACCTCAAATCACAGCAAAAAAGAAATATGAGTGGTGGGAACATTAGCAGAGTAAAATGGGAGAGTGTAAAAATAAAATAAAATGAAATGCAAAAACACACTTTGTGGGCTTACACTGTGACACAAGGAAGCTTGCTTTGTGCTTTCAAAGTGCCCAGTAGCACAGCCTCAATGTCACCAAAAGTAAGATGCCTTCATAGGGTCATAAACAAGAAGGAAACTCAGAACTGCTCAGCCTGCAGAGATGAAAGCCAAGAGATTATGTTCATACATTTCTTTACATTCTCCATGTCTTTTCTAGGAATCATATATATAAGGTGAGACACGGTAGAGGTGAATTAGTGGCCTGTACTAAAGTAGGAAAGGAGCTGAGCAGCATGCAAGAGAGGGTATTACAGTGTAGCTGGACAAAGGACTATGTGCTCTGATACTGATGAGAAACCACCTACAGGCTGGTCAGCCCTGCTGTTTTCAGAGCTGGCTGCAAATTGCATCAGTGACAGCAGACCAGTGTGCTGGAAGAAAGCTCTCACCAGAAGCCTAAGAAGTAAATCGAGTATCAGCAGAAACTCATACAGCAATTGCAAGCTGCTATATGTACCTGAGCAGATGCCCACCCCCTTAAGCACAGATATCTAATCTGAGTATCCTCTGAAGAGCTGCTCATTTTTTCCTCATTATGTGCTACGTACATACAGCATCAGTGAAAGGTAACGTAATTTGAGACCCCTTGGGAGGCATTTCTACATACTAGTCCAGTAACTGTTTGATCACTCATTTCCTACCCTTCCCTCTCACAATCTTCAATGTGAAATACACCAAATAGTATGATTTGCTGAAAGATAAACTAAGGATTTGTAAGTGAACTGTGCTTTTTACATCTGCTTGCACATCATTCATTTAGTGACACGGCCCTTCAAAAAAAAGAAAAGCTTAGTTATATTTTGTGTAATAGCACAGATAACACAATCCAAATAGTCTGAAAGTTACAGGTATGTTTTGTAGCCATTATTTTTCTGAAAATAGCTAGGGCACTAGCACCAAACCTGGCATTTAAAAATAATTAAATCAAATGTTTAAGCTTATTTAAGGTAATGGTGCAGCATGAATCAGACTGTAAGTATATAAGTAGGAGTGTAAAAGCCTTCTTATCTTTGGTTACCATGCCAATGACATCTAGCTATCAGATGACGTCATTTGCTTTGTTTTATAAGCAGGAATGAGTCCCCCATCTGCAATCAGTGCTGTGAGAATTCAATCAGCAGACAGCATTGTGTTTTTTAAGAAAGCACTGCTGGCTGAAATAATGGTGCCTGGTGGTACATCGCAGCTCTCCATAAAAAGTGCTATAGAAAGCTTGCTGACTTGGACAAGTTTCAAAAGCAGCAAGCCACCTCCTGAAGATAAAGTTGCTCAGAAAAACAAGGACATTTTCAACATTGTCATGACTCCTGATCGCATCCCTAAATTTTTCATCCCTTCTCTGGACATAGAGCATATTTCCTTCCAACAGGAGCCAGAGGAAGACGCCGTAGAGAATTCTCTTGAGAGAGGAGTCTGTGATGAAGTTGTTCAAAAACGCAGAACAACTAGAAGCAAATCTGAATCCTACATCAGGAAAGATGCATTGTGCAAGGAAGAGAGTCTGGACAGAAGAGGAACCCTGTGCTTTACCGACCGAATGATTTTCCCTGGAGACCTGGAGAGAGCTGCACATCATTCTGACCCGGCAACCAGAGCTGCCCTCTCTTTGCCCCACCTCTCCAAAATCACCACCCCCTATGGGTTTCTCACACTGGGTGAGAGTCCCAATACCAGGAGGAAAGAGTCTCTCTTTTTTCAGCATGACTCTGAAGAGCTTAAAATCCTCTTGTCCCAAAGCAAGAAGACCATGTCTCTTGTAAGGAGCTCATCCAGCTTTAACAGCAAACTTCAACAGACCATCGAGTGCATAAAGCCTTCAGCCACTCCTTTTAAGACCAGACGGGCTGTTTCTTGCGAGGCAGTCTGCCACAGCCAGCTTTCTCCTCCGCACTGCAAATCAGACTCTGAAACATACCCCGTGAAATGCGAGAAGAAGAGATTTCAGAGGACAATGAAGAGGCACCTGGCCAGCATCAAACGGATGCGGTCTGGCAGTGGGATGAACTGGCTATGCTAACGACATGCAGAGCGGTCCCAGCTCTTAAGTCCTGTGAAAGTTTAAAAGAGACAGTCTTCCACAGCGGTGTGCAAACATGAGCGTGTAGCACACATTCAGCGTTGCGAGCTCCCCATAAAGGCCAGACAAACAACCAGAAGGAACTTGTTTATGCCTGGCAGGTTGAATGCATCTCCTGTTTCCTAAAGTCATACTCAGCGGCTTTGAATCTTTTAAAATGCAGCAGTCAGAACTAATTGAAATAGGTCATTTTCCAAAGGGAATGCTGTCTTTTCTCTTCATGCCTGTATAATCTGTGAGAAGGAATGAAATTACTACATCAAAAGCAAACTACAGAGACAGAAAATGTCTGCTTTTAGAGTAGCAATGTTGTTTTCAGACTGATAGCAGACTTGAAAAGAAGAAACATGCTAGCTAGTCAGGTAAAAGTTGTTTTTCTTTTTTTCTAATATTAGAGTGTAAGTGAAAACCAATTAAGAGTTAATTTGTCCCAGGCTGTTTACAGCAGGTAGTTGCAAACAGTCGTTCATAACTTCTGGAGGCACGTGCTGGCGGCAGAGAGGGGAAGCCAGGTGCCTGCCTTGCTGATGACAGTGAATAGCGAGCTGCTCTCTTTCTATTTTTAACAGATACGCTTATTTTATGCACTTTCGTAGTTAGCCATTCAACGCGACTGGAATTAGGGGGAAACTGATGTGATTCGTTTACCTTGTTACCAGTGTCAAAGTATAACACCCTGCTATTTATAACATGTCATTGTTCCAGTTATAACTGAACCCAATAAAATCTCTTTTTCCTTAATAGCCTTTCTTGTCATTGCTGTTACCTTTATTTTTTCACAGACTTGTCCTTACCTTAAAATTGGAAAGGGAGATAAAGCAGACAACCATGAATATTCAGCATCTGCAGAACATGTGTTTCCAATCCTGTTTGTTAACCTGAATTGTTTTGCGAGGCACTGATATTCCAGTGCATTAAACACACCAGTGAGAAAGCCATCAATGACAGCTAGAAATGTCCAATGACATCCAAACACCAAGCTGAAAGGTTTTCTTGTGTGAAATTATCAGCATTTTCAAGCTGCTAGTCTCCAGCTAAACAAAATTTACTTGCCACTGAATTTCAAAGAAAGATAGCTTAAGGTACCTGTGAGACTTTTCTAGGGTAAAGACCTGTCCTAAGTTTTATAAGAAAGAGAGTTAGCAGGAGATGAAATCTGGTAAAATCCATTAGTTTAATTTATTGGGGTGAAGGTACCTAGAATATGGATAAAGTCATCAGTGCCTGCAATACACAAAAAAAAAAAAAAAAAAAAAAGAATCTACTTTAGCTGACAGGAGAGTACTGTAACATTTGGAATTAAAAATATCTCTAACATTATTTTGTTTTTAATTTGTTTGTGTTGCATAATCTGCGTTGATATTTAAAATGGTATCAAGTGACCTTAGCACATGGGAAAAGAACTGCTATCTAAAGGGATGAGATTGCACCTGTTTTACAGACAAGGAACAAATTCTGTGTAGCAAATACAGCTCAAGTAGCCCATGAAACTCATGTTCCAAATAATCTGAAATGAGCTGGCTGTGCTTCCCTGGCTGTGCAGCAGCACAGAGACCATGGTGTGTGAAATAACATATGTCTGTGAAATAGAGTAAATTCACAGATGGCTAACTCCCGCAACCACAGCACAGGTATTGAACCCTGGGATAGTCATCCAGACTCCCTTTATAATCTAAAGTATGATTCATCTCATCTCCTACAGAAGACATCTAAAACTCCTCAGGTGTTTACATGATAGGTTTTTGTCCAGAAGAATCCCACTTAAACATCACCACTTCCTTGCAGGAGGCCGAGGGCAATGCTTGGGATCGAACGCTGAGTTCTCAGCTTGGGGTTTTGTACAAAAGACTGTTACTCTGCTCTCAAAATAGCAACAAAGAAGATTATTTTTTTTGAAAGAATATTTTAAAAATTAAGAAAAAATGTAATTTGCAGAAATATGCTGGGCTGGGGAAGAATACAAAAGACCTGTTGAAGATATGTTTGCCATTTTACCTTGTCTTTCAACAGATTTGTATTAAGGGTGACCACGACTAAAAGTCTTATCAGTTAAATGATTTTGAAAAAGATCTGGAGTACTAATGAAGTTGCACTCTGCACACCATAATCCACGCTAAGTAACCCACGCAGGCCTACACGAATTCCTGCTTACTTTAGCAAATACATCAGCTACATGTATGATATTTTCCATGGAGAAAATGTTTACCACAGAATGTTAGATGTTAGAAGCCATTTCTTTTCTATTTCAAGCAGCTATGCCATCCTTAGCTCGCCTTGGATACAATCAAAGTCTTAAGTCCCTATCCAGAGTCATGGTACACCTTTTGGTTGCACAGCTGGCTACAGACACAGTATGTTTGGTGTATTGCATCTCTGTCTGGGATTCTCTCATCTTACAACTTTGTTTTGTTTATTTTCTCCCACGCATCCTACAGATACACAGAGCAGAAACAAGATGGGGTGTACAACTTTGTTGCCTCTGAGGTCTCAGTGACTCAGAGCTAAACGAATGTTTGGGGACATGATACCAAGGTGCTCTGCTATTGCTTACTGCTGTGCTCCACCTGCACAACGCTGAAAAAACAGAACACTTCAGCAACTTGGGAGCCAATTTCCTTTGCATTTCTAATATTCATTCAGATTGGTCCTCTTTTGCTGCTGCTCTGCTAAGGAATTCTTCAGAGGTCCCTTTTATTTGGGCTCTTTGATATATCATGATGAATTTGAGAGGATATTGTTAATTCCCAGTTTGATGGCTATCACAGTTTTGGAGTTCTTCTCTGACATAGGGGTGGAAAAGAGGAGGAGGTGGGTGAGGGTTATGTGGAACCGAGTGTAGAGAGACAGCAGATAAAGTGATTATCACTCCTTATTGTAAGAGACTGGAAAAAATGATCAGCTATGGGGAGGGAGCTTCCAGAGATAGTGTTGTCTTGGGGAGTTCAGCTCATATCTTGTGAAAAAGGATCTGGCATATGTTCTTTTCTCTCTATGGTGATGACCACTGAACGATTATTTTTTAACTCACCCCTTTCTCCTCCATGCCAAGAGCCCAACAGACTTGTCATCAGGCATAGAGCTTGTTATTTGTTTTCTCTCTTGTCTTTGAAAGTACTCTCTGTAAAGGAGAGGTAATAAGCACTATTTCATATTTGGGTGTCATCCCAAATTTTCACAGGCATTGAAACAACAGTATTTGAGACTTTATTCATTCCTGTTTCTCCATGATAGCAGCTTCTCTCTATGAGTGACTGAAATGCTGGAGGCAAAAAACCAAAACTAATCACCCAGAAAATATGTCTATTTTAAAACCAGCCTTGGAACGAGCTTACAAAAAAGGCATACATTGAGATATCATGCAGCAATAAGAAATTAGATTCAATGACCTATAAGATCCCTTTCAGTTTAAATGCTCGCAATGCATTGGCAAATTCTGTAGAGTACTCAAGCAAAGCAAGGCATTCCAGGGAATCAGCGTGGATACCTGAATATCTTTTCCTAATTCATTATATATAAATATCCATTAATGCCACTAGGACTTGTTTAACTCTCAATTGTGTGCAAAATATACTCTTACAGCAATGCTAGTGACCATTACCACTTCAGCAAGTGCTTCACAAGAGCATTCAAAAGCTAGGGGAGTAGGGGAGCAGGGTCATCTCTGGTGTCTTACTGGGGGGGGCGTTGATATGATTTGTCTTTCAAGAAGAGAATTAACACCATTTTTTAAAGGTTTGGGTTTGGGTATTTTTTGTTTGTTTGTTTTTGTTTGTTTGTTTGTTTTTAATTTCCAACTTGAACCAGTTGAAAGAACTAATTGGAAAACGTGAGTCTTGACAATTCAGTACTGTGTTGAAAATACCTTGTGTAAAATTTTTTGCCTGAAAGCAGGAATTTCATGAAAGTCTGAGAAAATTTTGACTGTGATCAGGTATATTAGCTCTCTTTACCCATTGTCTCTTTTCAATCTTACCTTAAATTTTATCTCAATTTTTAAATTTCTGACTATATTTCTTTGTGATATTGCATTATAGATCGATGTGTTTTCCTAAACTGCTGCATAATGTTGGTCTCTTCTGATTAAACTGCAATCACATTTTATCACACAGTTATCTGTATTTTGCTAGTGATTGTAATTGTTTCGTTATTCTGCATATAGCTTGAAAATCCATTCGTAAATTGCTTTAGGATATTTCCAGATGCAAGTTCTGTAAATATAGGTCATAATAATTATGGTGCAATTCCTATTTTATTTTAGCACTTTTTTCTTATTGGACAACTGAGATATAGCACAGAGATTCCTCGAAGAGATTATACCATCCAGACCTCTTTTTTCCACGACGATTTTTCTCCATGTGTACTTCTGCTGATACAATCTTACACAATGGGTAATGTAATGACCTCTATTCATTTATTGTAAGTTATAGAGTGTTGTGAAGTCCATGAAATATTTAACACTAATAAACAGGATGATCATTACTTTAATGTATAATGAGAAAGTAAATTAAGTAACTGACATTTAAATAAAATATAAATACTTTATGCAGTTTCTATTTACCACATCATGGCAGTAATCCATTTAAAGTCAATGAACAACATAATTGAATGGCTCATATAATGCAAAGATCTTTCTTGAGTTTTTTTCCCTGACTATTCACATGGAAACTCGCTTGCAATTTCCTGACATTTTTTAGACCGCCTGTAAACATGGCAGTATTATTATATCCCTTATGCAATATTTTCATATCACAAAATATCAGAAACACTGAAACTTGGAACATGCTGCTAAAAGGTAGTGCAATTTACAGATGATAGGAAAATAGAGCAATGAAGCAAGGCTGAGACTACCTTTTCACTGTTGTTCTGTGGAAATTAATTCCAAACTTGTGCAGTAACTGGTATTATAACAGATGAAGGCAGGTTTAAGCAAAAAGAGCTCACCGCCTTAGAGAAAGGATGCTATTTTGTCCATAGACAGCCAATGTCCACTCACTTCACTGTCTAGCAGGAGTGACATTGAATGCATTGAGGAAGGATAAAGAATAAAAAAAAAAAAAAATCATTTAAATAAATTAAATGCAAGTTTTCATAGTAACAAGCCCTTTATTTTCCAAAAAGTCAAAGAGAAATTTTAACTAACATGAATATTCATCACGGTCTGTGAAAAGATTTCACAAATGACTCAATGCAGCCAAAACATTTGCATTCCATGTAAGTTTGTTACTATCTGAGGAAGATATGTTCCATTTAATTCTAAATACCCTTTTCATTCTCTTTTGAAAAAAAAAAAAAAAAATATTCTGAAGATGTTCAAATGTTACATTTAGTACTTTCAAAAATATTCAAGGTTTAAAAAAAAAAAAAGTATTCTGAAGGTGTTCAAATGTCCCATTTAGTACTTTCAAAAATATTCAAGGTTCAAAGTTCAGAAATAAAAAACTAAATGGTAAAAAGCTAGAAAAAAATGAACAATTTCAAATACGTTATTCAAGTTTAGCTTAATCAACTGCAATATTCTTTGGATTTTCAGTTCTTATACAATTGAAAATTTGAAATCAATAATTTTTACATCATGGACTTTTTTGGGGTGGAGAACCCCGTAACTCTGAAGATTTTATGGGAAAGGAAAATAACTCTGTTTACATAATATAAATAAATGTAATCTAAAGGCCTGTAGGAGGACCAAGAATTTCCTGCCTGCAGACTCTCAAGTCCCTGGCCAATGATTGCATAATCTGAGAAAGGGGGGGTATTAGAATTTCCCTTTTATGAATCAGAGGCACCAAGGGAATAGGTTATGATTTTCTGATAAGAGATTTATATATTAGTATATTAATCACTCCTGAAAGTTGTACAGGCATTAACGGAGAGAGCACTCTTATCTGCTGCTGGTTGTGTACAGAACTGACTGAACAGACCTGCACTAGTATATTAAACAACGTCTGGGAATATTCATCTATATTATTAAAAAAGAAATAACTTAGTACAGTCCCTGGCAGAGCTTTGGCTTTTGTTGACTGTCATCACCCTGAAGAATTTCCTGGTGTGTTTGAGATTTAGCACAGGCCAGGGAGCCCAGTGGGTGCAGCAAAACTTGCATGCGGCCACTCTTTCCAAGGCTGAAGTGGTTTACATGTGTGGTTTCAGGCCAATCCGTTCCCTTGGCTCTATGCCTGGGGACATCTCCGGGCAGACTGAATTTACTTGCAAAGAGATTGCTCCCGAGTCCTGATGGAGTGGTGCAAGTAGATGTCTGGAGAATGCCTATATATTCATCTGATCTCCACATCACTCAGCTGGGAGGAGAAGCATTACAAAAGGGCATTTTTGAGAGATGCAAGTTGCGCCCATCACTTCAGCATTTCAGAGCAGTTTTGACGCTACCGCTTTTCCTCTTATTTCAGTATTTGAAGTTGTGTCAGTTAAAGCACATGCACAAAACTTCTGTGCTCTTTTTTTCCTAGGCATTTATTTAAAAACTGACAGCAACCTGACCAGGGTTGTCTAAACAGTATGGATTCGTATGACGAACAATGTCACTTTAATTAAGGATAACTGACATACAGAGACGTTGTAGAAATCAGCATATAACTGTAGAAGAGTTATTGACCCTATATGGCATCACAAAACTAAGGCTTAAATCAGGGGTAGCAGACTGATTTTGAATTTTCTGGTTAGATGCACATATTATCTGCACCCCAGCTAGTTGTTGGGGAAATTCTGGGTGCAAACTAACCCCTTTCCCTATTCGCTAGTACATACAAAGGAAATTAAGGCATGTACCCAAAAATGAAGCACAGTACACCCAAGTATATAGTAGCCAGTGTAGATGACAGAGTGACCAGGAGCTTTCTCTGTGCTGTAGGCAAACACACATACAGCCATTGGGCCACACAGGGAACCTTAAAAATAGTTTGCATCTTCACATTTGATATCAAGTGGTGAGGCCAGAAAAGGGCAATGGCCCTGCTTCTGTCAGATCAAGACAAAATGTTTCATGTATGAGTATGGACTTCTTTATTATTTATAGCCACCAGCCAAAAGAATAAGCAATTTTGAATACAAACTGCTTGGCAACTACTACTAGTACATCTTTGCCATGCTTTTTTTTTTTTTTTTTTTTTTTTTTTTTTTTTTTTTTCTTTTCTTCTTTTCTTTTCTTCTTTTCTTTTCTTCTTTTCTTTTCTTCTTTTCTTTTCTTCTTTTCTTTTCTTCTTTTCTTTTCTTCTTTTCTTCTTCGTCTTCTCCTTTT
Organism: Aptenodytes forsteri; assembly: GCF_000699145.1. Classification (NCBI taxonomy): domain Eukaryota; kingdom Metazoa; phylum Chordata; class Aves; order Sphenisciformes; family Spheniscidae; genus Aptenodytes; species Aptenodytes forsteri. Next base: position 1,557,912 of record NW_008795477.1, read on the forward strand.
CT
>NW_008795477.1:1558173-1559387 GCF_000699145.1 Aptenodytes forsteri
ATCTAAGATTAAAGTGCTTAGGAGAGGAGACCTCGCAAGAGGGAAGCGTGCAGGATCACAGCTAGTTTCCATGTTACAGTACCAAATGGTGCATTTCGTGTAGCCTGCTGTTTCTTGGAGCTGGATACTCTGTGGCATGTTTGGGGAGAAGGTCGTGTAACTCCAACATGCACACTACTGGAAGCATATTCTGCTCTTTCCAGAGGCAGCTGCTTAATAATGGACACACGGCGGGGTTTGGCTTTTTTTTTTTTTTTGGGGTGGGGGTGCTCATACCTGGGAGTGTGAAATGCAGTCAGAGCAGTCCAGGTTCTTCCTTCATCATGCCAGGAAAGCACCTGTGAATACTTGGTGACAAGTGCGCAAAACTTCTGTGGTAAGGAATCAATAAAAAAGTATTTTGTTAAGACATTGTTCTGCTTTCTCTATCTTTCAATTTTCACTAAACATTTGGACTCGTAGGCTCCTGCTAAACTCCAATATGGATACTATTTGATCTATTTCTACTTTATTGTGAAGAGATGACCCAAACTCTCATAACACATAGGAAGAAAATGTACTGTAAAAGGCTGCTATGTTTTACTGCGTTCATGGTGAAACACATGATCCTGAGAGTAACTATTTTATTTCCAGTCTGTTGTTGTGTGCCAAAGGTTCTGACTGAAGGAAAGAATTTAAACTTTGGTGCAGACATGTACCATGAACATAAAGGCTTAGCTGCTAAATCACAAAAAGGACGACAGTTACATTTTATAATCAAGGTAGAGCATGAAACTGAGAACATTTAACATTATCTAAGGTCTAAGTTTCCAGCTCAGCTGTGTGCCTCAAGTTATGTGAGATGATTGTGACCACCAGTTTGAAGTCTGAAAATATTCTGGATTGTACATTAAACATTAATAAGCTGACAAAATGAATATTTTAAGTTGTTGCAATGATTACTATAGACAGCGTGGCTAAGCATTGCAGGTGGTAAGCCAAAGAAGTTATTCCTTTCTGGCTTATTCTTGGCAGTATACTTATTTTTTTCCTTATTTCTTATGTAGTAAAAAGTAAATCCATTAAAACAGAACAGAACAGTGCCAAATCATTAGATTTGTGCAGTCAGTTACAAGCAGAATCCAATTTTTATGTTTGGTTGCATGTATATAAATATGACATGGGCCAAGGCCAACTGTATGAGGTTCAACAAGGCCAAGTGCCGGGTCCTGCAC
>NW_008795477.1:1559908-1565602 GCF_000699145.1 Aptenodytes forsteri
CCCAGGGCAGTGGTTGAGTCCCCATCCCTGGAGGTATTTAAAAGACAGCACTTAGAGACATGGTTTAGTGGGCATGGTGGTGTTGGGTTGATGGTTGGATTCGATGATCTTAAAGGTCTTTTCCAACCTTAATGATTCTATGATTCTATGATTCTATGACATTCATACCTGCTGAAGTCTGTATGGCGCGTATCACTATGACAGGCAGGGACCTGCTTGCTGAACAGGACGTTCAAATAGGTCACTGCTTCAGTGTCCCCAGATGTTGAACACGTTGCTGCAATGCAGGCTCCCGTTTCAGCTCTACAAATGACAGAATACCAAGACAACACTTAAAAGGGTGGAAATCCTGTGATACCAAAATTTAAGCTAATGTAAGCCACCAGCCATTTTCACTGAGAGCTATTGAGCAACCAGAAGCTGAAAAATCTAACCTGGAATGACAATAAGGAAAAACATAGGTCCCTCTGAATGGGTTTCAGCACTAGTCACCACAAATATAGATGGAAAGGTAAGACTCACTTTATCTTACTTCAAACATTCGCAATGTAGATACATCTACATCTGAGCCTGGTCACTCTGGATTTTCCTTATAAACAAAGGAGCGAAATGGGAACTTTCTGGGCATCTCATCTGATCTACCTTGAATGTCTTCTTTAAAATTAGATGAATACTGTTCTAGAAATATCTATATTAATAAACATTAATAAAATGGGGAATCCAGAGGAAAATCTGGATTCTGAAGATGAACATCTTTTCAGCAACAGAAATCCACAGTGCAGACAGGTGTTACTTGAATGTCGATGTTTGTGTTAATTCAAAGGAATCAAAGAAAGCTATAATAGACAACCACTTATATCCACATGTTAAAGAACTTAATGGTGAAAACTACATTTTCTAGTCTTGAATTTCAGATGTTTGCCAATATGTAACATGGCATGAGTTCATCAAACATCTCCTAGCATTTCTTCCACACAGTGGACTTTTCTGCTTCAAACACATGCTGTGCAGACTTGAATTAGTACTTGATGCAACAACGTTGGCAGCAATGGAGGACTTGCATGAATGAAATGCGGTTGTGTGGTGGTCACCTGAATTACTCTAATTTGTATATGTGAGGTACAAACCAGAAGGTGAAAATAGGAAAGCTCTTGTCTTCACCAGACGTCCAGATAGATGCTGATGTAGCAGTAATTGCATGAAGCACAAGCCCACACAGTAACAGAAGAACAAGTTAAAGCTGCTTGTTACAACATCTAATTGCGAAAAACTATCTGAATCCACACATGGCTCCCTGAAAACAACTTGACCCACAATTAAAAAAAAAAATCTTATTCTAGCATTACAGACAAGTTTTAGACCACAAAATAAACTTTTCTTACAGGAGGGACATGTCATTCAAGATATCCTTTGACTTCTTATCCTAGAGGAACTGTAGGCAGAGTGTATAGGTCTGTAAAATTGCCAGGAAGCATGAAGTATAAGATCTGAGAAGATAACCAGGACTAGATACTTTGGTTGAAGCTACTCAACAAGCTGTTACTACTAACAGGCTAATGACAGGACAGAAGTGACTCATTCATTGCCACAGTAACCTTTACCTGGTACAAAAGAGGAGAAGTTGGATTAACATCACAAGTGTTGTTTGCTTATGCATCATTTGCCTGTCATTATGCTCTCCCTCTGATGGATTATTCCATTAAGTGGGCCAGAAATAGCATTGACGTCACAAGTCACATTCACTGCTGTAATCATTTGCCTATCTACTATTTTCAGCTGAGAAGGAAACCCAAAAAAGTGTTCACGTTGCACAAAGCATCACCAGTTATTTCCTTCAACTTCAAGCTCTTCTTCAAAAAGACAGTGAAATAACATACACAAAAATAGCTTCTGTCAACTCAACGGAGAAATCAAATTCTTCAGTTGAACTGTAGGAGGAAGTTCACAGACTGCTAACCTGAAAGGAAAAGCTTGAAAAGCTTTTAGCACAGAACTTCTACAGACTCAGAGCTCACACCACACCACGGCATTGTCACCACCTGTACTAGTGCAGAACGGGAGGGAGCAGGCACACAAGCTAAATGTAGATGGATGACAAGGCGCAAATTTGAAACAGAACAATTGTCCAGATGGTAACCAAACAACAGAAGCAACAATATGGATTAGGCACAGTTCAAAAGCCAGTATTTTCAGAGCCGTTCACTTGAAAGAACACAAAAGCCTGTAATTCAATGAAAAGGGAAAATGTTCACTGCTTTTTAAGTCTCTTGAAGGGGAAGAAGTTCTTATACGTGCAAGGTATATGACCATTATAGTACAGTCAGGTTGAAAAGCTTCCTACCTTGTAGAATTTTACCTGGGCAACTCTGACTTCTTCAAGTCCAAGATGTTTTGCACAAATTCAAATCTGATCACTGATCTACTAGATACTGGGATTACCTACATGAACTCCATTATCCACAGTTATCCGTAATCCACAGTTATCTTCAGTTGCTGCTTGTCTGTTATTTCTTACTTGCAATATGGTTAGGAATAAATCAATCAAAATAATGAAATTACTATCACACTCATGCTTTTATGTCAGAGAAAGGACTATATTCCCCTCCATGTGTTGCAGAACTGGAGTTTAGCAGTGGACGGCACAGCTCAAACGTGCTGTGACGGAGGAAGGCAGAAGCTCTCCTACATAATCTGTCTTCAATTATTTATTTATCTACTGTTCTCTTCAGAACTCTTCTCTTTAACATACTGTAGGCACTATCATTCTGCTTCTTTAAGAATAACTAGGTAGTGCTGGATGCACCATTCACACATTCCTCCACCCTGTACCACCTCCAAAATACCCTAGTTAATAACCTAGCTATAGGTCTACACCATATCAAAAGAATGGGAATATCTGACTTTCTTAAAATCTGACCATTTTTAATATATTTGACACCAGATATGTGTAAATTTTTTTGTACATACACACAGAGACACAAAGAAGAAAAAGAGCGCTTGGTAAGGCAGGATAGTGATGCGGGCTTGAAATTGTTAGAAGTTTGCAAAACATACAGGAAAGCATACATTCGTGCCTTACTTTTTCATAACAGTTCTTCAGATCTTCTTTGCATGCTATTGGGTTTCATTCTCTGCAATCATATCCACTCTGATGACATCCTTAAGCAATATTTGCTTCGCAGGAGACAGCCATTTCAATGCTCTTTATGCTGACCTCACTGCGGCCTTATACACAGCAATTAGGCCGTGATTACAAATTGTCATTTTTTGTATTTAAAACTTTCTCTTTTGTATCCTTTTGTGTAGGATGATACCCAGAATTAGTTTTATTGTTTGTTTGTTTTTTTTTTTCCTTTTTGCAAGGAATACAATATTTTCAGGTCAGTTAATATTTTCCCATTAAGTGGGAATCTGTATGGTCTTTACTTTATTGACACATTGCAGGAAATTATTCGCCACAGTTGTACCTTGCTATATTGAGTCAAGTAAGTGCCCTGACTTCTAAAAAGTAAAGTTACTGGAACACTGATGAAAACTAATGTTTTAATTTGCCTCCAAGGTCACAATCATCCAATTATAGAGCTGGCAAGAGCATACAGGAAGTTTAAGTAGTTATACAAACATCTGGAATGAATGATTTGGGTCTTGGGAGTGGAGTATTTGGAACCAACTTCCAAAGATCACTTCCAAGCCTGGTATTTTATGATCTAATTCTATAAAAATTAATCATTTAGTGTTTAAAAAAAAAAAAAATCATCACTTCAATATTCTTGATAGATGCTCAAATTGCCAAAAGAAACAACCATTCTTTATATTTTGATCCTATGTTTGGTGTCACTACAAATTTCTTTATTTTATTGCTTGAATGTCACTGGCCACTAAATGCTTAACTCATTTACCCCTGTATAGAGTCCTATCTTATGTTTAATTAGCTCCTCGCATGCCGAAATGGCTTAGAAAGACAGATGGTCTAAAACCATAACAACCTACATGGAGAAATTACAACTATATTGTTGTCTACTACTCACTTATCAGGCCACCTATAAATGTCAGCATAATCCAAAGCTTGCTGCTTATTTTCTCATCTTGACCCACTTTCCTGTCTATTCTTATTTCCAGCAAATATTTGGTCTTTCGTACGATTAAATGATGAACACGAGGATGATAAAACGTTTGTCTGGAGCAAATGAATGGAAAAACGCGCACTATACTCCTGTTTGTATTTGATATATCATGCAAGCTGAAATACAAAAATAAATACAAAGAATGCATAGTTGATGATGTTTTGATACAGAGGACTCCATTAGTGTGCTATCTTCTGAGCCCATTAAATTTTCCAATGCCAAATAAATTAGAACATTGTAGTTTAAGAGTCTTGTTTTGTTAATTGAAGAAAGATTCATTATGCAGTTGTACTCACAAGAGTACAATAAAGTTGCAGTCCACCTAGGGTGTTTCTGAATCAGTTCCTACCTCCACTTGAAGCACTGTTATGGATACCAGGACACAGAGCAGTCCTGCTCGTAAAGTAGTTCTTTTATTAATTGGTTTTATTATCTATTTTCCAAGGCATTAAAACGAATTAGTAATGATAGTGAAATTCACAAAGCTAATGTTATATCCATCTGGAATACAATGCATTAAAGGGGATGCCTCTGCAGAAAAGCTGTTTGTTTGAATCACTCTAAGTATTGGAGGGATTTCTTATCATAGAATCATAGAATATCCCAAGTTGGAAGGGACCCATAAGGATCACCGAGTCCAACTCCTTGCTCCTCACAGGACTTCAAAAAACTAAATCATATAACTAAGGGCATTGTCCAGACACTCCTTGAACTCTGACAGGCTTGGTGCCATGATCACTGCCCTGGGGAGCCTGTTCCAGTGACCAACCACCCTCTCAGTGAAGAACATTTTCCTAATGTCCAATCTGAACTTCCCCTGATGCAGCTTCATTCCATTCCCTTGTGTCTTATCATTGGTCACCAGAGAGAGATCAGCACCTCCTGCTCCGCTGCCCTGCCTTGAGGAAGTTGTAGGCTGTGATGAGGTCACCCCTCAGCCTTCTCTTCTCCAAGCTGAACAAACCAAGTGACCTCAGCCGCTCCTCCTAAGTCTTGCCCTCAAGGCCTTTCACCATCTTGGTCACCCTCTTCTGGACACATTCTAACAGTTTGATGTCCTTTTGTATTGGGTTTGCATGGCATTGCTCCGCTGCCCTGCCTTGAGGAAATTGTAGGCTGTGATGAGGTCACCCCTCAGCCTTCTCTTCTCCAAGCTGAACAAACCAAGTGACCTCAGCCGCTCCTCCTAAGTCTTGCCCTCAAGGCCTTTCACCATCTTGGTCACCCTCTTCTGGACACATTCTAACAGTTTGATGTCCTTTTGTATTGGGTTTGCATGGCAAGGTTTTGGTAGTGGGGGGGCTACAGGGGTGGCTTCTGTGAGAAGCTGCTAGAAGCTTCCCCTATGTCCAATTGAGCCAATGCCACTTGCTCCAAGACGGACCCACCGCTGGCCAAGGCCGAGCCAACCAGCGGTGGTGGTAACACCTCTGTGATAACCTATTTAAGAAGGGGAAAAAATTGCTGCACAACAGAAACTGCAGCTGGAGAGAAGAGTGACAATATGTGAGAGAAACAACTCTGCAGACACCAAGGTCAGTGAAGAAGGAGGGGAAGGAGGTGCTCCAGG
>NW_008795477.1:1565893-1567008 GCF_000699145.1 Aptenodytes forsteri
GTGGGAAGGACTCACGTTGGAGAAGTTCATGGAGGATTGCCTCCCATGGGAGGGACCCCACGCTGGATCAGGAGAAGAGTGTGAGGAGTCCTCCATCTGAGGAGGAAAGGAGCGGCAGAAACAATGTGTGATGAACTGACCCCAACCCCTGTTCCCCATCCCCCTGTGTTGCTGGAGGGGAGGAGATAGAGAAAATCGGGGATGAAATTGAGCCTGGGAAGAAGGGAGGGGTGGGGGGAAGGTGTTTTAAGATTTGGTTTTATTTCTCATTATCCTACTCTGATTTGATTGGTAATAAATTAAACTAATTTCCCCAAGTTGAGTTTATTTTGCTCGTGATGGTAATTTGAGTGATCTCCCTGTCCTTATCTCGACCCACGAGCCTTTCACTGTATTTTTCTCCCCCTGTCCAGTTGAGGAGGGGGACAGATAGAGTGGCTTTGGGTGGGCACCTGGCGTCCAGCCAGGGTCAACCCACCACACCTTCTTATACTGAGGTGCCCAAAACTGCACACAGTACTTGAGATGGGTCCACACCAGTGCAGCGTAGAGTGGGACGATCACCTCCCTCAACCAGCTAACGATGTTGTGCTTGATGCACCCCAGGTCACGGTTGGCCCTTTTGGCTGCCAGGGCACACTGTTGACTCATATTCAACTTGCCATCAGCCCAAACCCCCAGATATCTTTCTGCAGGGCTGCTCTCATTTCACCCACAATCCTATCCACTATGGAGTATCCCTTGGCCACAAAAAACCTCTTTATGAGAATTCTTATGTTTCTCATTTTCCACTAATATCGCTAGAATTAGCAAAACTGAAAATAAGCTTTTCAGATAGAAGAAACAAAAAAAAAAAAGTTTTTTCTTTTTAAAAATTTATTCAATGTCTTAAATGTCAAACACGAATAAAAATGTGAACAGTTATGTGAAAATGAAGGAAAACTTGGAAAACTGTTATTTTAAGAATTTCAGCATGTAGATTTATGGATCATTTATATTCATTTTGAATCAAATTTTCTCTCTACAGTTTTATTAAGATTCATCTGGATATTATTTGAGAATTGTGTGAATGTGCAAGTGATCTATTGTACAATTTTGGGAATGGCAGTCTCTGC
>NW_008795477.1:1567054-1568212 GCF_000699145.1 Aptenodytes forsteri
GTATCCAAGTCCTAAATAGGGACTAAACATTTGTGAAGCCATTTCTCAATTACTGTAAAGACTGTAAAATTTAATGTGTTAATTATGTAATTGTGCATTAATTAAATACACTATGAGAAAACAACGGCATCTCTTGAGCTCATGCTGAACACTGAATCTTGTGACTTCCAGAGTCATATCTATTTAGAATCACAGAATCATAGAATCATTAAGGTTGGAAAAGACCTCTAAGATCATCAAGTCCAACCGTCAACCCAACACCACCTTTCTTTCTTTCACAGATACTCTGAGTGATGATAACAATATAATTTCCTAGTTCTTAATTCTATTTAAACAAATGGTGAACTCATATCTTATTACAGTCCCTGAAACACTTTACATGAAGCTAAAAGAGCAATTAACGTTTTCCATATTGGCAACTTCAGACATGTAACGATAATGTGCTTGCAGCAACTTAAAGATATGGTCTATAAATAATGCATGCATTTAATAGGGGCAAAGTAGGCAGAGACACAGCAGCTCTCTTACTTTCTAGCATTAAAAGGATATTTAACATTTTAGCAATAAGATAAGATTAAGCTGAGAAATAACAGAAATACACCACAAACTGACCTATCTCCTTTATTCGGGAAATTCTGTTCATGGAGGGGATTTGTGCTACTACAAATAGGGAATGCTGAAGCAATTGGCACAATAAAGTGCCTGCAGTTTGACAAAAAGCAATTCTTTGTGAAGAAGAAAACCTATATATCATATGAAGATTTCTTTGTTTTAAATATTTTTTTCTCTCTCTGTTACCATTTTGTTCGGGTGGAAATAAGGGTTCCAAGTTTCTATAAAAAGATATTTAAAAGGAAAATAATCTAGTCTTTAAAACATCAGCCTACATCAATAACTTAGAAATGTTGTATTCAAAATGAAAACTTGTATTCAACAAGAAAACTTTCTTTTTTTGCTCCATGTAGAAAATCTGAAAACTTGGCATGTCTCCCCAGGTTCTTTCATGTTGAAAAACTCATGGGAAAACAAACAACAAACAAAAAAGTATATTCCCATAAAATGCTCAATTTCAATAATTAAAAAATTCCCAAAACATATGGGAAACCCTCAGTCTGATCCCATTCAATACTTCACTTATTGGCCATTTAATATTTTCTT
>NW_008795477.1:1570845-1593134 GCF_000699145.1 Aptenodytes forsteri
AAATATATTCCCATAAAATGCTCAATTTCAATAATTAAAAAATTCCCAAAACATATGGGAAACCCTCAGTCTGATCCCATTCAATACTTCACTTATTGGCCATTGAATATTTACTTTTCACTTGTTCATAGTTCTACCCAACATTGTATTCTTTAATTACCTTCACATACTATTTATTTTATATTATAAAACACATCTTTATTGACGCTAACTAATATTTTGCTTGGAAATTAATTTAAATAATAGCAAGTAGACTTTATCGGTTTATGGCCTCATGAATGTTCATAGTTCTACCCAACATTGTATTCTTTAATTACCTTCACATACTATTTATTTTATATTATAAAACACATCTTTATTGACGCTAACTAATATTTTGCTTGGAAATTAATTTAAATAATAGCAGGTAGACTTTATCGGTTTATGGCCTCATGAAATACTGAGGTTAGAGCTATTCTGAGATTACTAATTAAGTCCAAAACTAAGATGTCTACTAATTAACTTGCTAAATATATTGAGCCACATTCATTTCTCAGACACCTGTATTGATTGGAATATCCAATGGACATGAATTTTCTCCACTGATTCAGCTTCAAATCTGGAGTAAAGCATACCACTGGCATGGATGGTTCACTTGATTTCATTGGTAACATCCAAGTAACATCTACTATGTATCTCTGTGTGGGAATTTGTCTGTAACTGGTCCTACTGAAGTCAGGGAAAGATGTTTAAATACCAGAAGTCTTAAAAAGACAATGTATTAGGGTGAGTGATTTTTTATGAATTGATTAGTGAAGTGCAGAGAAAATATAGATGTAACCTTCAAATTTCTTATCCACCTAACAAAAGGCGAATCCTATGGCAGGAGATGACATTCTTGGGTACGCCTCAAAGGACACTAATGGGACAGGGGGACAGACTTCAGGGGACAGTTCTCCTACCCTTCAGTATTCACCAATATGCCAACATGGAGGCCTCAAGGTTAAAAAAATTACTGAATCACAATGTAACTATTTAAAGAGAAAAGAAAAAAAAAAAAAAAACTTCAATCATAAGCAAAAAAAATATTTCCCAATTTAAAAAAAAAAAAAGGAAATATTTATTTTCCTAATCTGTGACAGAAGGAATTTAGGTATGGATTTTCATGTGGGTGTATATAAGTTTCAAAAAATTCCTTTCACTGAAGAGCTCATTTTCACTATTTTTCCTGGGAAGGGTAGGGGGAACATGGAAGGAAATGGGTAAATATAACATCTTACATCCTTTCTTTTCCCATATTTTCTGGAGAAGAAGACACCAGCCATCCAAATGAAATTTAAATATAACTTTTTTTCTTCCACAGAGACTTCTTGTCTGTTAACCTCAGTGGTGTGTGAGGGTGTGTGTGAGAGGGAGGGAGGGAGGGAGAGAGATGGGCAAAAGACTTGTTTTATCATACATTCTCTGGACCTTTTTTTGCAATACTTTGATTATTAAAGCAGGTCAAAGAATGTGTTATTTATTCACCCGTTTTCACACACTTTTTTCTAATACTATTTTTATTTTATTCATTTTACTTTAGTTCTCCTTTATTTTTTCAACAATCACATTAATGAGTTAATCAGCAGTTAAGACTAAGTTTTGATGCAATCTTTTTCCTTTCTGTTCCCATTTTCACTCTTCCATAATGCAAGAAAAAGAAGAGAATGCCACATAATTTTAATTTCATTACCCTCTAAGATCTGTGTGGGTGGAACTTAGTGAGTTGACAAGGGAAAAGATATCACAGTTGTTCTCAGAAAGAGAATAAACATATTAAAATATTTAGGGAAAAAAAAAGAAATTTTCTTTTCCTTTTGAGAGTATTTTAGAAGTGTTATAGATGGTAAAGGAAAATAAGAGACAGAAGAAAGAGACATCAAAGCCAAATTTTTTTTTTTTTTTTTTCCTTCCCAAAAGGATATTTCTGTCCATATGATCCTCTAACACTGCTGGTTAGCTATATTTTATTTTCTGCATATACATATTCTTTCAGATTAACAGGGAGTTCATGAGTACAGTGTTACTTGTTACACAATATTGGCATTAGGAATTCTTTGCTCACTGATATTCCTCCTTGGTGAGCAATTTTTGGTACCATTAATGTAACAGATACCTCAGACTCCTTTGCTGGTGTTTCAGGCAAAGACAGCCACGTGATGTTTAATAGTTTTCTGCTGAATACCAGTCTTTGCCTTCACTTAGCTGGAATAGAAAGAAAAAACACTATCACTGCCAATTCCATCATCGCTTGTATTCAGTGTCCCTTTACATTTCAGAGAGTTTTGCAATAAGGTATCCCAGAATGCATGGAGTAATATTTTTGTTAGAATTCACAAAAGCGGCTATAGGTATTCTATATCCTGACCAGTTAGAGTGAGTTTGAAATAATTTCAGTGCCAACCCATACCATGCAAAGAAATGTGGGAAAAATCCTGTAGCTTCTGGGAACCTTCTGAGACTAATACGAGTGAATCAATAGTTGCAGGAATGAACCAATTTATGTGGCCAACTGTGAACGTTTGCCTGCATTTCTCTGAGGTTTCCAGAGTACTTTCGCATGCTCATTTAAATTAAATCTATGCTACGTTCACATCCTTTTTTTAATGAATTGTAAAATGACAGACTCAAGTTTCAGTTGCCTTGCTTTCATAGATTCCCTGTGTCACTTTGGGGAAGCCTCATTTCTCTACTTGCAAAATAAGGACATTATTTGTTAGTCCCGTTCTTTACGTTGTCTGGCTGTGTTGGAATGGAGGGTTGACTTAGGGCTTTGAAAACACTTCATACATTAGGGACCCTCTGTCGGTCTAAGTACTGCTATAATAGAAACAACATGGTGCCTTTCTTGATTCTTATGTTTGACTTGACTTCAGGGAGGTGGGTGTTATATTTCTGTTCCATTTCTGCGTTATAAAAATCTGCCTTACATTTGCCCATAATTTTCTATTTCATCCAGTTGGATAGATTCTGCTCTGTTCCAAGGGCCATAAACATAACACAACACAACACCCTGGAGAACTCTTTGTGTATGTTTTTAGTGTTTTAGTCTCTATGGATATAAACCAACTTGCTGGTGTTATCATACTGTCTTCTGATTGAAGCAGAGACTAATTAAGTTAGTTATATAATTAGTATTCTAAAGACTCTCCTTGTATGCCTCATCTGTCTTTATGTTGCTGAAAAAGACATTTTCTTGTCTACATTTTTGCTGCCTGAGCAAATATAAATGTGCTCCTTAGGTCAGCTAACACTGAATACAATTTTTCTAAGTTAATGAGTGTAGAAAAAAAAAAGAAGAAAAAAAAAAAAAATCCTGCCAGAATCTACCTACATACAAACATATCTCCTAGCCCACTCAATAAGCCATGTGGATTTCTTAAGGTCTCTTTCATTAACCTGAATAAAACCATTAAGATCTATATAGAGATAGTATATTTGTATTCTCTCTCACTGCAAACTGTCCTGGGACAGAAGCACATTAATAACTGTTCAGAGGCAAAGGCTGGATTCTGCTGGCTTTACTGATGTTCCATATGAGACAGACTCGTCTCCACCGTCTTTAGATATCACTAAGCCATCTAGTCTAAGCTTATCATTCAAAGAACCTCTTTAGACTTTGAACCAAGAAAAAGGTGAGTAACGATGCTTATGTGTGTATCTTGTTTAAGGAAACTAAATCAAATAAACCGGTGGAGATGGACAGACTTAAGGAAAATGAATCCACTTTCCTCCATGAATTAAATACCACCATTTTTGGAGCTAAGCATTGGCTCTTTCCTAGCTGTGAATATGGACTCTGACATACAGTACAATCGAGCAAATGCCTATAGTTTGCTTTGCTAACTCATATATCTCAAAAGACTTCAGCAGTTCTTTCAGAGTGCAGGAAACTTCTGGGGATTTCTTTGGGGATCATTTTCTGGGAACTTGTGGTGGTTTGTTGCTGCTGCTGAAGGTTGCATTCTGAAGGCATCTGTAGGCTTTTGTTTCTGCCAGTTTTAACAATCAGCTTCTGTTGGCTGCTTCCCGATTAGGAAGTGCCTACACCTTTTGTCTTCAACTGACTGAAGATCAAAAAGTGTTAAGCATCTGTTCAACTGTGCTTGGAGAGTGGCTCTATAACTGGAGGAGGAGAGGGAGCTCACAGAAATAGGTGGCCCAGGATCTCCACTTAAGCCTGTGTAATGAGGGTGGTGATGCACCACTATGCCGTAACCGGCACCAGCTGGAACAACTACCGTGGCACATGAGAGGCCTCTTCCAAGAGAGAGCTCCTGAGGGAGAATGCCGCCATGCAGGCTGTAGGGAGTGCCTGGTGCTCCTCCCTCAACCTGGAAACGGTGGTGGTCTCAGCTGTGGGAGGTGTGCTTTGGCTGAGGTGCTGAGTTGCCAGGTAAAAAACTATCAGAAGTGGTAAGCGGACTGTAGGCCATCAGGAAGGGTCAAAAGGAGATCAACAAGGTCTTTGCAGAGACCATAAAGAGCCAGGAGTCCAAGCCAATATTTAATGCAAAGGAGGTTAAATATTGGAACAGGGCCCCAGAAAGGCTGTGGGATCTCCATCCTTGAAAACATTAAAAATTTAATTGGTCAAGGCCTTGAGCAACCCATTTTATTCACACCTGTTTTGTGCATGTGGTTGGACTAGATGACCTATCTTAGTCCTTTCAAATCTACAGGCTTTCATGAACCCTGTTCAATTTCTAGTATTTTCATTGTGGAATCAAAGGGGAAGCCATCCATAGACAAAACTAATAGTCTTGGACTGATACCAGTCAGGCTCAGTCTGTTGTTTTGGGTTTTTTCCAATTAAAAAAAAAAAAATATTTTTTTTCAATTTGTCCTTGTTTTCTCACCCCAAGATATATGAGCAACCAAATTTTCCTTGCATGTGTGCTTGCAGATAGCAAGCTAACCTCATTCCTGAAAACCCTTGGAAAACTAGATCCGACCTTTTATACATGTGCATTCATGCTTGAAGGCTTTTCAAGAGATTGAAAACAAACTGTCATGACGAGAAATTAGAGGAGCCCACTATTCTCTTGTCAGACTCTTGATAAAGCAAAAACTAAATCCCTAACGGTTTCTCCCTGTGCAGTATCAGCCCATCAACTAGATTCCGTTACAGTTGGTATGAATTGTACTGGGACTGCATGTATTAAAGCTTGAAGTGATCAAACAGAATGGTGATGAGAGCTCTAGAGATCCTTAGGGAAAACATGTAAAGAGCTGTAAATCACCCCATATGATGCATGAAAAATATTTAATAAGGGATGGGCACTATTTAATGCAAGAGGGAGGGCAGAATTCCTACAGTCATAACTTAATGAGTTCTACAACGATTCTCCTGAACCCTGCAAGGAACATCAGACACACAACTGCAAAAGTTTGTGACTGGGAAACAACAACTGAGCTTGGCTACCGCTAGTCACAGTCAGATATTATCTTTGATTTCCTTCATCATGCTTCATTGGGGAATATCTGCATCGCACTGAGAAAAACATTTAAAAAGTTTTAGTAGATCCCTTGTCATTGCTGTTCTTTTACATATTTTAAGTTATTCATTAGGAAATTCAAAACTCTTGTTGTTTCTTACAGCCCCTTCCCCTCTTCACTTGATTCTATCCATCACAGTCAGATATTATCTTTGATTTCCTTCATCATGCTTCATTGGGGAATATCTGCATCGCACTGAGAAAAACATTTAAAAAGTTTTAGTAGATCCCTTGTCATTGCTGTTCTTTTACATATTTTAAGTTATTCATTAGGAAATTCAAAACTCTTGTTGTTTCTTACAGCCCCTTCCCCTCTTCACTTGATTCTATCCAACTGCAGCAAGAGATGGTGGCTGTTAACATTCACAATTAAACAACACAGTAGAGATAACTTTAATGAATTAGGGACCAAAAGAGTATTTGGTTTTAGAATATATAGCAAGTGAAGCTGACAACCCCCAAAATTAAGAAAGGGCTGTTGACAAATTATTAACATATGATGCATTGTGAAAACTCGCACTGCAGCTCTCTTAATTACAAGAGTATGTTGTTCTCTGTAAGTTATTCACTTAATTCAAAGAACAGAAATTCACCCTGACTCATGAATTTGACTGCAATAAAGTGTGCATGTGGGAACACTCATAGAAAGTAAAATATTACTTAAAAAAATCAAAACATTTGAGGACGTAACAGTCAATCTGTATATCCATCATGTATCTTGGATAAGCACATTTTGAACTGGGGTAAGGAAAAAAAACCTACCTGAACTTGTGTGAATGCTAAGAAAAAATATTTCATATAGCTAAATTAGAAAATATTGCATAGAATCGCTACCTTATCAAATGTATCCAGCCTTTTTACAACTGAGTGCATGTGGAATTCTTTAGAACAGATTTAAACTCTCTATAGACCCTGATGTTTTCACAGGGCATAAATGGGCTACTATTTAAAGTGCAAATGTCTGTATTTGAAAAGTAACTTTGATGTTTTCAGCTTAAATCACATTAACTGCTTAGATTTTGGGTTCTCAATGTGCATCACATTTTTTGATTAAAAAATTCAAGCCATCAAAATAAAAATGATAAAGGATCAGGAATTACTGTGCTTCATTTTAGGCAATATTTCCAAAGCAATAATAAAACACTTTACCAATCAACCAGTTAATGACCAATGTGAGTTGTTATAAGGCATTGGGTGAAGCTGACAGAGCCTAATTTATCTAGCTGGCCATTAACTCATCAATAAAAGGGTTACTAGTCAAGAGTGTAAAAATTGTTCATATAAATCTCAGTTATGTTACTATTAAAATACTAAATTAGTTTTCTAAAATAATTTACTTTATCATTATCACAGTGTAATACCAGTAATTTATCACCAACACTTTATTTCACTCACTATTGGCCCAATAAACAAAAAATTGACCTGACTGCAACCCTAAATGGGGAAGATACATTTATAATTAAGGATTTGTCTTAACCATACACTCTAGACAGCTATTAGCACAAAGAAGTTCAGGACACAGATTTTCATCAGATTTCACAGAAGTCAGAAATAGCATACTTGTTACTCTGTACAGCATATAGTCTTCCTAGTAGACATATATTTGTTACACATGGGTATCTCAAAAATCAGCCTTAGAGGTCCATCTAAGGATACTAAAGTGATTCTGTCAATCCTTTTTAGGGACTATGCTACCTATATTTAGCTGTAACAGCTATTTTCCCTTGGTAAGCATGGATTTTGAGATGATGACCCAAAGTTACACAACTTGGAACAAGATTTATTTTTTAATAGAACCATGACAGTAATGGCATGCAGAAGTAGCCACATCTGTGGCTGTGTGTCCATTATGTCTCTTTGGTAGTTTTGGCCTTGATCTGAAGCTCAAAATTAGGCGTTTGGCTAAATATCACCCTGGTTCAAACAAGAACTTACTCAGAGAATGGGGATATTCAGTCAAAGTCAAAGGAAGTCAGATCAAGTCAGTGCTGTCTGTGTTAGTCATGAAACTGTGCAGCAATGGAAATACTGTTCATCTGAAAATGAGTTCAGGTTACACCTTTGCAAAGTGATGATAAACAGGTATTATCATAAACCAATTGCCAGCAATGATCTTTTTTCTTCTTTCTCCATGTTTTATTGTAGAAGACATACAACTCTCCACTTAATTTTCCTTTTGTTGAAATGGGAGTCTGAAATAAATGGAGTGAGTTTTCTGTATTTATGTAATGAATATGAGTGAAAGCATGGCAGGGGGGAGAAGGTCTTCAGGCAATTTTAAATGTATCCCAAAATGTGGCTAGTACATCCATTCCAAATGGACTTAATATGCACTCAAACACCGTGAAGACTTTAATTAAGAAACAAGTATTAAAAAAAAAAATCAGCTAATTTCCTAATTAAATCAACATGTACTTGTAAATGGATTGCCAGTAATTTCGTTGCTGGTGTCATTGTGTCTTTTAGGTGTAATGCATAATTTTTAATAGGCAATTACTTGATTCTTCATAACCCAGACATGGTCTTGAATGGTTAATTCAGTAATGATGTAAAAGTCATGCACATGTCCTTTGATGAAAAAATATGACAAAAATAGTACACCAGAATGTTTCAAAATGTAGATCAGAATGTTTCAAATGTTTCAAAAGAAGATCTGAACAGTTACAAGTTAGTGTAAATCCACAGTAATATTGGTGGACTTAGTGACACATTTCACCCCTGCACTACTAGAATAGAGTTGAAAATCTTTTAGATCCTGTTTGGCCTCTATAATGTATTACCTGGACATTTCTGTGTATATTCTCAAAAGAATACCTCAGGAAGATAATTACAGTAATTCATTTTGCAGAAAAAGGAAAATAAAAAAAAAAAAAATCTGATTAACCAATCAACTTGGCTAAAGCAGCACAACAGGAAAAGAAATGGAACCCAAATCTCTCAGACACCTGCTTCATGCAACAGACTGTATTTTTACTGAGGAAGCACTCTGCCCTTTAATAGACTTAAATGGAAACTTGTCCAAATAATCAACTTTTATAGTCCCTTGTCAATGTATAATGCGACACAATTCGGTTGACCAA
The DNA here is from genome assembly GCF_000699145.1 of Aptenodytes forsteri. Taxonomy (NCBI): domain Eukaryota; kingdom Metazoa; phylum Chordata; class Aves; order Sphenisciformes; family Spheniscidae; genus Aptenodytes; species Aptenodytes forsteri. The sequence continues at coordinate 1,579,442 of NW_008795477.1, forward strand.
TAGGTAAGTTCTCTGTAAATGAGGTGTGCTGATAGGGAGAGCTTCACTCCAGACTGGAGATAAAACGCAAGGCTGAGCACTACATGTTTGTTCAGATTAGAACATGCAAGTTGTTGATTGGGAGTGGCTTGTCCTGATTTTTTGAACTTCTGTATACTTTCTCCCATGGAATCCTTTCCTTTTGGTAGGATCGCAATAGCATACTGTTGAAAATTTGTCATTTTTTTTTCCTTTTACTCACCTCAAATATATAGAAGTTTTATCACATCCAGAGGCATTTTGTAAACTGATAGAATAAATTAGTCCAGGCAGAGACATACTGAAAAATCTAGATTGCTCCTAGCATGTCTATTAGCTCTAAATAAACTGAGTATGACTACAGAGTAGAGTTACTCAGTGTTTCTACGTTAGACATATGCCAGAAGACAAGTACTATAAAAAGTTTTGGTCCCCCAAAAATTTAGGAGTTTCAAGAAATGTAAGAGCTCTGACTTTATTTCTTTTTCTCCTTCTTTCCCTTCATTCTCCTTGTTTAACAAGGGTCTCTTCTTTACCCTTCTGCAGGCTATTGATGTAGAAGTCTTCTCCTCAGCTCTCATCACCTAAAAGAGGCTTCATTGAGCATCCTGCCTCATTGACTTCCTTTTTTCTCCTCATCTCATTTTGAAACCTATTGACTGTTTCTTAATTTCTCTCTCCATAAGTTATTGCCTTTATGACTGAATGCCTTAATTTATTCCCCATATAATGTCTACACACTACTGCTTCCTGTGATTTATGGTATATGTGGTCTTCTATTGTTTAACTCCATAAAGCTACTTTGGACTAAAATTCTATGAAAGAAGATATACTCCCACATGACTAATGAAGTCAGCATGCACTGCTGACTCCTCAGCATCTTGAAAATATACACACATGTTTACAGGCATAGTCAGAAATGGAATCTTTAAAACATTTTCACTGAAGTTTGTGACACTGTTGCAACGTTACTGAAATTTCTGCTTATTCTGAAGAGCAGCAAACCCCCCCAAAAAAGTTATTGAACTTCTCCAAACTACTACAAAGCAAATAAGAACTAGGAAATTTAATTCTAATTCTTTGATCTAGACTTTTGGGGTTCCAGAACACCCTTGAACCTGTCAATCTTGCACTGTAACAAGTGTGTAGGAAATACAAACAACTGAAAGATTTAGAAAAAAAAAAAACAACTTGATTAGGGAGGAGGATTCGTAAATTCAAAGCAATCTCTTTGGTCTACATCTTTGGATCCTGCAAAGTCCAAAGCGTTCTCTTTCCTCACTTTGACACTGATGGAAAGTGAGGTTGTTCATTAACTTACGGAACAGAGGCCCAGAAGCACCCATCACTATTTTTTTATTATTGTTCATTCCTTCTTCTCCCCTGCACACACTCCTTCAACTTATGCAACTAGAAATAACAACAGCACAGTGGTGATTTATTCTCTGCTCCTTCTAATGTAGACCTGCTTGTAGTTCATCAGCTGCCATTTGCTCAGCAAAAATATAATTACGATGCTCTAATTCATATGTCAAAAAGGTTCACTACTGCATTTAGAAAGATGGGAGCTGAGGGAAAGAAAATGTGATGTTTGTATATTCGAGATGCATAACTTTCTGAAAAGCTAACACGTGAAGACAGAAACTGCATAAATTAAGATGACGTTGTATAATATTTATGACTCTACAGGTTTTCTAGGCAAAATCTACATATGTATTTAGGAGTCCCAAAAATCCAATCAATCATCTAGTGTTTGTGAAAACATCTATAAAGGTTAGGTAGCTAACTCTCAAAAAATCAATGGAGTTTTGCTACTGGTTCCACTGACAGCATCCACACCAAACTGATTTTTCATGTAGATCAGTAAACTGGAATTGTGACCTTCTGCCTGTAAGGGTTCTGAAATAGCTTGAAGTTTTTCTAGGAAAATAAGTCTTCTGCAATCCTATTGCCTGTGTATGATTACTTGCTTACATATGCAGCCTAGAAATTTCCTTAAAATACTTTTGGCAAGTGCAGTCATATTTGCTAGGGAATGGAAATTCCAAAGATAGCATGTTATCCACATTTTATGGAATTCACTTGGGTAGTAGCTGCAACATAAGCTTGACGCTTTGGCACATGAGAGAATCCTTGGAAAAGTTGTATCCTCACTCCAAAACAAGAAAAGGTCCTTGTTAGATCTTCAAGAATTCACTTGTAATATCCAGGTAAAGAGAGGTCAATACTATGCTGATTTTACATGCCTTTTGTCTCCTTACTCATTGTCATATCCTAGAACTCGATGTATGACTGAGCTGCAGACTCAGAAAGAGGTAGTGCATGACAAATGCATCTGTATTTACAGTTTAACATAGATTCTTTCCAGGTGCATAACCATCTTTGTGATCACACTTGTACGGTAGAGCGCAATTATGTGCACTGCTGCTATGCCCAACTTTTTGGGTCCTATTGTTTCGAAGCTGTCCGTTCCTCATGGTGGTGTCATGCAATGTGGAGTAGATCATAGCAATGCTGAGGTTTTCCAGCACTGTCTGGGAGCACATGTACAAGTATAGCATTCTGGAAATATATACGAATCCTTCCTTCCCAACAGATTTCTCAAAATTTAACAAAGGCTATGGATGTAACTATGCTTATGCTACTGCCTTTGAGGTTTCTCTTGTTTTCTTGGTCTTCTTTTAACTATTATGGATCATAGTGTGTATCTTTTGCAAAGGCTTTCTTTGGAAATTTAGAAATTCTTTCAACACTCTGAATACCACAAAACCTTTTATTTACATTTCAGTTGATTTTGTTTGACTTTGCACAGTCACGATCAACAAAAGAGGGAGACAGAATTCAGGATAGCTATCTTAGATGCACCACCTGAACAATCTCAAACACAGCCTTGTTTGCTAACCTGTAGGGGAAAAGGACTCTCTAGCAGTATCTAGCAGTATCTAGTAACTCTCTAGCAGTATGCCAACATTGCCAGGCAGATGTTTATAGCAGGTTATGAAAGGTATGGGGACCAGTGCTGCATCAGATTTAAGAAGATGAAGGCTGTGCTCCTGAAGACAGAGAATGGAAATGGGTCTTCAGCAACACATAGGAATTACATCCCTGTGACAGATCTGGAGATTTTTTACTTGGAACACAAAATGGAGATATTCTTCTCAACTTTCCTGCCAAGGTTTTCACAGAAGAATCTGAAAAATACTTTGGCCCCTGGCACCCCTTTGACTTCTCTAGATCATCGGACAGTGGAGTAACTTAGGAAGGACTATTTACAGTACAGACATGCTCTGTGGCCGGTCACTGTCCTAGCAGGGGAACCCTTTCCCCAGTCTGGTGCAACTTCAGTACACCAAGAAATTTGACCAACTGATGCTTATTGGCATGATCATAGTATGATTTGTCAGATGGTTTTATTTATTTTTCTTATGGAGCAGGAAATAAACAACAACCTGTTCTTGGAATATAGCACGGCAGCACTAATCAAGGCATTGGATTTGAAACCAGGGTGTGTGGAAGCTGTCTTCTGCATAGCAACTGATGAGTTTACAGACCTCTACGATCAGAGCTGTTCTCTCCTCTCTGTGTAGGACCAGCAAAATCACTGTATGCAATGTTTTCTGCTTGCACTGTCCACTGCAGGCACCTATGCAGAATGCTAGTCCTGCACTCCCTGAAGCAGTTTTTGTTCTGCTATAGCAAAGAGCTCAGTTTAAAATATCATAGACGCACAGTTTTTCCCTACTTGTCTCTGCAAGACCATTAGCAGTGTTTTTAACAAGGAAGATTTTATTCTGTTAGTTAAAAGAACAGTGGTTTGAGAACAGGTAGGTTGGAGGAGGACATATTGGTGATCTCTGCCTCTCCCTGGCATGCAGATGGGCATGGAGAGAGGGTTGTTGACAGGGGAATGAGGGGGTTAACCCTCTTGAACATGGAGTTGAAAGCTGCCAGTCCAGCTGGCTGGGTTGTAAGTAAATTTATGTGTAAGTACCCCAATAGTTGATAATAACCAAGATGGTAACCATATGAGCTGTACAACCCCTATAGCAAACTTTTCTAGACTACCCCCCCCATTTTGTGTTTCTGCACATATCATAGAGCAGGTTCCCCACTAACAACACAGTGTTGCCCTCATCTCATTTGTGTTGTCAGCATCCACAAAACACTGGAAGCACTTGAACCTCTTGCAGATTCCTAATACACTTGCCAATCAGGGCAGCAGAAAAACAAAGCAGGGAATCCTGCTTACAATGATATCATGCCCACACCCCAAGGCTCTCCCTTTTTTTGGCAATACAGTGCTTTCTCTACTGCCTTCTGCCCATGGAAGAAGTTTTTCTACCCTCCAAACATGCCAGTTTCCAGAAGAGCTCTTCTGTTCCCTGTAGTGTTGGTCCACAGCCTTCTAAACAACACTCTTTGAAGCTCTCCATCCAATTTTCTGTATTAATCTTAATTTCCATCGGAAGGATCACACTATTAAAAACCAAACTTTGCTCATCCCTCACTGCAATCAGTCACAGTGGAAATGGATATATCCAAGCACTCCCAAACACTGCAAAAATCACTGTCCATATGGACATGTTTGTTTGGAAGCATGTGGCAACATCATTTACTTGTCTTTAACTTTATGACTTGTTAATAGTACTATCTTCATCAATAATGGAAGGATCACACTATTAAAAACCGAACTTTGCTCATCCCTCACTGCAATCAGTCACAGTGGAAATGGATATATCCAAGCACTCCCAAACACTGCAAAAATCACTGTCCATATGGACATGTTTGTTTGGAAGCATGTGGCAACATCATTTACTTGTCTTTAACTTTATGACTTGTTAATAGTACTATCTTCATCAATAATCAATTGTTTCTGATACCAATCTATACTCAAGTAGTATTAAAAGTAGCTGAAAGGATTAGTGGATTATCTGGCAAATTGTTTACCGATCTCCTGCATCAAAGAGAGGGTTATCATGTAGCTGGGTGCCCTTTCCTCCCAGTGAGAAAGGGGGAAGTCACCTTATTAGCTTCTTCACAGATGGGCTTAGAGCATGTCTTAATGATGCTGTATAAAGGTGTTGATGCAAAGCTGTGTTTAGAGCTTTATTACTATGTGCAGTGTGAGGAGGATCATTCAAAACGTAGTCAGAAAATCTTTTCTCTTGAAAAGGATCAGAACACAAAGGTCATTTTAATGCTAAAAGGCTGTTCAATCCTATGATGTGCTGAAATGTGTTGTGGTTTGCTGGTTTTTTTTCTTAATTTAATGGCATGACTGGGGACAGTGTGGACAGTCATGTATTCATTCCTCATCTTTTAGTGACTATCACAATTACCTCTCTAGAAAAATCTGGTTTTCCATGCTATACTTGTAGGCACAATTAGCCTCTGCCATGGCAGATGTTCACTGATCTCTACCAGACCACCACTTCTGTATTTCAATGTGTATATGTGGAGCCAGACATCCAAACACTGTGTCATGAAAAGATGGTGAAGTCTTGAAAGAAAGTATATAAAGATCTTGATGTCTATGCCTTAGTTAGAAGCAGTCACAAAGTTACCATTAAGGCTGTAGATGGTATATGATGTGGGTCAAGAATCAAGGAGATTTAGCTGAAGAGTGGGGAAATGGAAACAATAGAAAATTATTCTTGGAAAATAATGTGCTTTTCAACATAGCAAGGGTTCAGTTTTGCAGCAAAGGGAGGAACAATTCATGAGCAAAATTACAGCAACACACTTTTCAGAGAGGTCTTCTTCAAAAAGTGTGGCAGTTGGCATGGATTGGGCCTGGCTCACAATAGTGTTACCGTAACAACTTCAATTACTTTACAGGATAAGGGAGCAGCTTTCTTAAAGGAATAGAGGCATACCTTGTGCAAAAACAACTTTTGAGAGTTGCAAACTGTGGAGACCCTTCCAGAAGAGCAGATCGTGAGCACCAGTGATGGTTACAGACAGTTGTTAACCAATGAGGGAATTTGAACAAGCCAAAGAGGAATCGGGCATGCTTTACCCAGTCCTATACCTGATGGTGTCCAGAGTCACTTGGGGATAGACATCAGGGACTGAAAAAAGACCCTGGGGATACGTGGGGGAGAGGGTCCATAAGAAGCCCAGGAGAGACTCTAGGAGACTCAAGAAGAGACAACTGAAGAAAGAGAGACCCCAGGAACCCGCACCTGGAGGATGCACTGCACAGCTGGATCTGCTGTGCTGACCCACCCAACTTCTGGACTGTGTCACCTGTCCTGCAGATGGGGAAGTTGTATAACTTGTAAAAATTGAACATATCTGTAACTAAAATGTTTTGTTATCCATTAAGTCTTTGCACCGTCAGTCTGGTCTCAAACCATGACAAAATGTCGGCTCACCCACCACTCAGTGAAACTTTCTGGGAAAACCATGCAAAGGGACACATTGCGTTGCAACTGTGGTGGAAATGCATGGTTCTGGCCACCTACCAAACAGACAACAGGTCCTTGGACTATCGTGTGTCACTGCATGTCCCTTTCCTTAATGTGCTGCCCTTCTGGCTAACAGACTTGCAGAGAGTCTGCAATATAGTGGTCCAGAGTCATAATTTCACATTTTTTTTCTTTTGCTTAAATGATCACGTTCACTATGTAACAAATTTCAGTACTTCAGTGCACAAAATTACTTATGGCCACTTTAGCGGGGAAAGTGGCAGCAATGATGGAAAGGGACTGTCACCTGGTGCTGGAGCGAGGAGCACATGAAAGTTTACCTAATCCTGTGTAGTCTCTGGTCAGGGGTTATTATCCTGTGTGGCTGAAGTACATTTGATTTATAAAGGTGTTCACATCCCTGATACCCACTGATTGTAGTAGAAAATTAGGCACTGGCCTAAACCTGGCCTATAATATTTCACTCTCAGCCTGAGTCGTTAGATACCTTAGTGAATGCCTATGCCTCTGTAGCAATTAGCTGCAAAACTTTGAGCAGTTTATTAAAAGCCAATGGGTTCTGTGAACAGTCTTTATAATTATTATAGCATCTGGAAAAAAACAAGGAATCTGAAATCAATGCATGTTTTCCCTAGGTAGTGATGGGATATAACACTATCTCGCCCTATTAATCTCCTGTAATTTTTAATGAGACTTGCTGATATCCAATAAAAACATAGGGAAAGGCAGAAATATGAGTACAAGTGCAAATGAGGAAAAGATGCACTAATACCGTAAATAACTACATACTGTGAACTTTGGGGCCACAATAGGAAAATAAAACAAAACCCTTCCAAATCTGTCATTACTTCTAGCTGGAGAGTGATGGGGAATCCTCACTTCTAGTTGCATACAAGAGAAACACAGACCAAAAATAACCAGAATCCAGATTATTGAATCAGTATTTTTGTATGACTCAGAGTTTTAAGCTCTGCTTTGTGTTCTAGATATTACTTATGACTTTTTATTAGAGTTAGGAGACGAAATGCATAAATTTAGGACCATGGACCATAACTCAAAACTACCATATCGTGGAATGATGCTGTGTTGATGGAATTAGAGACAGGTATCCCCCAAACATTTCTTCCTGTCCCATGATTATTCTGTATCTCTTTGTAATGGTTTAAGAGGCATGGGAATAGCCATGTTGAAGGTATTTTTCTTAGCCTTTAGATTTTATACTTAAGAAAGTGGGAGAGTTTAACATAGATAGCCTGTGTTACTGAATAAGTTCCTTATTCATTTGGCTATCAAGCAGAAAATGTTGTAATCTGCTACAATTCCTCCCCCGCCCTTCCCCTCTGCTCTCTGCAGTTTAGCATGTAACTGCTTTCTCTATTCTGAAACATAATGGACTGAAGCCATTTAGGTGGAATACGTATACATTTTTTCCATAGCTGTAACTGCATTGACTGCCATGGGAAGACTCCAGATAAACAAATGAGAATAAAAAAGAAAGTTCCTTTGTTAAGTCAGGCATGACTTTGAAATCCCTCGAGCTATTAGAGTGCATCTCTTTTTGTTCATATAGTACACAATGAATGGAGGTGCTTACAAAATTGATATTAAATGTCACAGATTTAAACCTATTTAGATACAGTAAAACAGAAGCTCAGAGTTAAAGTAATTAAAGTTACTGTAGTTTCTTGTTTTTGACACAAAACAGATCCATCACCATGTTTAGTTGTTTGCAACATGGCTTTAAACTTTAGTTATAACTCCTTGTTCTTGAATAGCTTCCTTTTAAGTATATGTCAAGCTGTATACTCTTTTCATAGAAATGAAAGGCAAAGGAAAAAACACAGGCATATATGGGGAGGAAACATGAATTCTGCTAGATCAAAGGTAATACAAGACAAATAGGTAAAGGCATGAAAGGTTAGGCCAAAATAATCTTCCTTCAAGTGGCTAGTAGGAAAAGCATAGTTAACAAGTGTATGAACATGACAAGTCTAGAGTGATCATTTCTCTGGCATTCCTTCTCAGCATCTTACAGTCACTGGTACAGAAACCTCCCACCGCATCACACAATTCTGCAGGCTGGAAGGGCCTCCAGAGGTCATCTGGTCCAACCTGCTGCCTAGAGCAGGTCCAATTACACTGGACTGCTCAGGGTGTTGTCTGGTCAATTTTTTAACATCTTCAAGGACAGAGATCCTACAGCCTCTCTGAGTCGCTGCTGGAATATTTAACAGCCCTCATGATAAACTTTTTTGGTTTATATCTAATTGAAATTGCCCTTTTTCTTTCTGAGAAGAATCTGGCTTCTCCTTCTCTGCACTATCCCATTAGGTAACTAGTTACACATGCTTAACTGCCTAGAAGACGAGACATATTTTTGGACAAAATGTAGTTAACCAGATGGGGACAAAACCTAGATATATGCGTCTCAGGAGGGCAGAGCCTGGATTTTTAATTAATCCTAATTTAGGTGTTAAATCAGGAAGTCTTAATCTCATCATGTAGTGAATACCTGTTACTTTTAAATTAAGTATATTTGAGGCTATAACTTCAGTAGGTTGAAGACAAACAATATCTAACTATTTTTCGAAGACATACGTAGGTCAGTTGAAATGATGGAAAAAATTCAGCCTATGCTTAAGCTATTTGGCATAAATATCTAAACCATACCATAACTAATTCAACAGGTCATTAACTGCTTCACAACTGTTGGTATTGCCGAACTCACAATTCAAATTGAAAGATCTGAGACCATAAACATTTTGAGTTATGGGCTGATAAATATAAAGAGTAATGGCTATGGTTACCCAACAGACCTTCCACGAATGAGTGATCTGTATTTACATTAGAACTAAGATGATTTAGAAATGCCAAAGTGCCACATTTTAATTTAATGATATACATATGTCAGGAGATTTTTATTGAATATATCACAGTTATAAGCTTTTACACTGTATTTCATATGAAATAAGAAATGGGTGACAAATTAAATTAGAGTCACTAAAGAATCAATGGCCAATACCATGAAAATAAGGCTGTGTTTCAGTCATTGTGGTTGTCAAAAACCTTCTTTGTATTCTGGAAGGAGGATTCTGGAAGGAGGCTGCCTTCCAGAAAGATGAGGGAAGTTTTGAAGCATTCACCACAATTCTCAGTTATTTCAGTTCTCCACTTTCCGGGCTTAAAACGTTAAGAAATTATGAAAACAGTGTCGGTTAAACTTTTAGATCTTAAAATGCACTGAAACATCTGCTCTCCTCAAGGGGCCTTCAGCAGTTTTTCCAATATATCTTCTGTCAGTTTTTCCATATCGAACTTTCAAGTCCAGCCCATGAAAACTGGTTAGTTGATTTAAAAAAAAGGATATGTTTAGAAAGTATGTTGGGTCAGGAGAAAAAAATTCTATTTTTTTTTCCAGCAGTAAAATATTAACTTTTCAATAATGTATAAACCATTAATCTACCTACAACAAATGAGGCATAACATGGCTAATGGACCAAAACTGACAGCTAACAAACTAGTGTTCTCAACTTATATTAATATGCAAATACATCTCAGAGAGAGATTTTAGCTTCTAAAATTTAATCTATCAAGAAAGAAGTGACCAGGTTACAGGAGAAAAAACAGCTGTGTAGAAGTATTCAGATCTTTTAAACATAAAGACATCTGGAAAAGTAATTCTTAAGTGTCCAGGAAAAAGACCCATCCCTAGTCGAACTTGGTCTTACATTATTTCAAAGCTCTGTATTTTCTAAAATCTTTCAAATGTATGCAATGGTTTAAATGTAAGGTTGTTAATTAGTAGATTAAGAGAAGTCTAGAAATATCTGGAATGAATTTAATGAATGACAGCTTATTGGCTGTTTTCTATTAGAAAGAAGAGCGTAGCAGTGGTCTCAAGAAATACTTGACACTTATTGCTAAGGCTGAAATTAGAAATACTAAAAAAGTCTAAGAAACCCTTGTAACTCATCTGAGAGAAGGCAACACATAGTAACCTTTTTTCTGAAGAGCCTGATATTAAAAGACATCTATCAACAGTTTTTAGAACAGAAGAGGTTAAGGTCTTTAAATAATTTTCTAATATGTTAAGGTTTTATCTTTCCTTTGTAAGGTTCCTTTACTCAGCCTGTAAACTTTTTCTTGTGTATCACTAATATAAATTGTTTACATTCCTAAAGGCTGTTGTGTGTAAAGCAAATATCTAGTTTATTTTGAATACAGAAAGGTTACATGAAAATTCAAAACATAGAGTCCTAATGGACAATAATAGCAGCACTCCCATTTCCTTCCATGAGGCCATAATTTCATCTCAAAGGACTTTAAAAGAGCTTTTTTCACTTTCTTTTTTTCAAGTTTGACATATTTTGATAGAAAACCTCTAATTAATACTGTAACAAAATGATAAGTAATTAATTGTATTAAAATGGTATGAGCATTTATTTTGAGTGATGTGCACGCACTACTCTGCTACTGCTATCAGCTCAGTGATTTTATGATTCCTGTCAGCAATGGTTGATAAAACAAAGAAGATAAAGAGAACCAGGCATATTTCTCCTTTGTTAAAGCAGAGAAAGAGCTAGTTTAAAGAGGCAGGTAATTTGGTGGGTATGAAAGACATACTGAACCTAATTATGATGTTCTAATCAATCCTTATTCTTTCAAAATTTCTTTATAATCTCAGTAGCTTGATTTCTTTTGGGTACCTTCCAGCAATTCTTTGAGATGAATAACTGAAAAAAACAAATAAACAAAACAAAAAACAACAAAAAGCCGCCATGTAGTTGTATTGATTCATTAGTCTTAAACCCACTGTCATAGAGAATCTACTATCATAGAGAACAGCTAAAAGATAGCAACCAGGAGTTCATCAGTCATAGAATCCCACTCCTCCTTAAGTGGATCCCGATATCAGCTACCAGAAGTAGCGCTCAGTAGGAGACCCAGCCCCCAAAGACATAGAATAAGAAATTCTGAAGCATAAATACTGATCAACCTTTCTTGCAAAGAAAAAGAAACAACAAGAACAATTAGTGACTTGAATTTTTATCCTTCTGTCAGGGCACCAGGATCAAAAGAACTGCAGCTGCCAACACGTAACAGGTGGTTTGCAGCAGCTGTATAAACCACTCCTTGCATTCCTGGTTACTTCATAAAATAAAGCCTAACAAGAGAAGTAGGATCATCAGAGTAAAGACTGTGGGAATTTCAAAGCTTGAGGTAAAGGGTTGCTAATCTGAAGTCATTATTAAGACTTTTGGTAAGAGAAGTAGGCAAGGCTACTGACCAAACTTTTTCAAATAAAATTGATGCAGTTTAGTTTAATGATCTAGCTACTTTATTCAATGAAAGTAGAGTATTTGTAGGGGTAATACCTTTAGATAATGTCTCAGGTCTTTCAAATGTTATTTGTTGAGTTCTGGTATCTGAGTAAAGCTATTAAAACCAATTAAAATTATACAGGGGCTTTACAAAGACCTGTCTACTGAATTTTCTTATGGAGTGCATAGGTACAGATGACATGGTTGAAAAATAATTAAGACCTATATGAAACTCTTTTACCCGCTTGTAGTGATAACTGCTGAAGGGGTGGTGGCATGTTCTTGAACAGGTATTTCTGTTTTCCGGGATGTTGGCTTGTCTCCTTCATTGATGGTAGTTGGGCAGATGTACTTTGTGAAGGACCTTCTTTCTCCTGTATGAATGGTATGTATCTATGTAGCCACCCACAGAGGAGACTCTAGTAACAATATAGGAGATCAGTTTCATTTAACTCTCAATTCTTAGGAAAGTTCTTAATTTTTAAGTTTGGTGTAGTGGTAATTTCTTTTCCTCTTGATAAGCCCATACTTCTCTATATGTGAAGACCTTATGAGCTTCTATATAAAAAAAGATCCTGTTGCTGTAGACTTGCAGTACAGGTACTTTGGTGGGATCTAATACAAGGATTGTTCCTGTTTAATTATTAAAATATGTATGTGTATACTGAGAGGTATCACTGTGCTTACAGATTCTATCTCAGATTGTCTTCGTGGAGTCAAAATATGTGGGCTGGGATAGTGCAAGACATATACACAATTACAGCTTCATAAGGGGGAAAAAAACTTTTCCATTCAACTAAGACATACATGTTACATCACAGCTTTTAATTCATACATCTCCTCTTTCCAGTTCCTATATCTGTTAACAATTTTTTCAATATAAACTCCATTATATTATTTCTCTACCTGTAATTTGTCTTATCCATGTTACATTCTTTCTTTCTTTTTAGTTCTTGTTAATAGTGGTGATGATTCCCAGTTTAATAAAATGCAAAAATTTCATTAAAGTATTTACACTTCTAGAAATGGATTCCTGTAAAAGGGGAATATTCTGGGCACCTGCCCTCAGTTTGATGCCGATTCTTTTATTGTTAATTTTATGTCTGTAATTCTAAATGGCATGATCAATGTGCATTTGTATTAGTATTAAGGACACTAGTTATTTTTTAATTAATTTTGACAGAGAGATTTTTACCCTAATTCAGTAAAGCAGTTAATCTTGTGCAGTGTTGATCCATGGCTCAGGGCAGACCTTCCCGATGAAAGAGGAAAGTATTACTTCCTTTGCACAAAGGATTGGTAAGTCCTGCTCTGGTATGCTCTGTACATCTCTGTTCAGGAAAAATAGGAGCAGAAGGTCAGAGGAGTAAAAAGTCCATCTTGTTGGAGTAGACTAAGATAATGTGGCTTGTTTAGCTAACAGAACAGAAGCTAAATATGTATAGCCAGGGTAAAGCTCAGGTGGGAGCTGAGCTTCGTAACTGAAGACCAGTGTAAAAGAAAATAGGTCAATAGTAACTATAAATAAATGTAGGATGGACGTTTGAAGGTTTTTCTTTTGAGTACTTCAGAAACTGGAAAATGAAATGGACTAAGACCTATCAGTTTAAAAAAATGTTCTATTTATAGCAGCAGGAAATTAGACTTAACTCTAGAGGGTCCTTCCAGTCAATGTCATATGTTTCTATGCATTTAGGTTTATAACTACTGACAATCACAAATTATTTTGTAAAGCAACTATTAAATTAAAGCAGATGTAGTTTTTTCATAATTTGGGAGGCTATGTTGATTGGAATACTGTTATGAATGGAATACTGTCAGACCAGTTATCCTCAGGGTATTCAGCCCCCTGAGCTGGAAGACAGTGACAGCGAGCAGGATGAACCCCCCGTAATCCAAGAGGAAGCAGTCAATGACCTGCTA
>NW_008795477.1:1594516-1639755 GCF_000699145.1 Aptenodytes forsteri
GATGGTTGGACTCGATGATCTTAGAGGTCTTTTCCAACCTTAATGATTCTATGATTCTATGAAGTTATCATTTTCTTCCTTTTTCCAATTATCTGTTATTGGATATCAGATTTTGCGCTAGTTAGATATTTGGTCTGACATGTAAAGCTACCTTTGTTTCAATTCCTGTTTAATCTGACAGCAACTTGAATTATACTTATTTGTGTAATTTTTATAGTATTATAGTATGGCTAAGACATCACTGAGGCATGCAGGACAGCACTTTCTTGCATAACAGAACCAATAAAGACATTACTATTTTCTCTTCTGCACATGGATTCTCTGATAAATAACGCTGAGAGTGAAGCTTTAACCTTTTCTTTATTAGACTTCACAATTTTCATCAAAAAGGTAGAAATTTCATTTCTTCAGAAACCTGTGTTTATTAAATGGGGTTGATTTGAAAATACTCAGTTCAAAAGCTGTTAGAAAGAGAATTAGTTACACCTATGTAACTGCAGTGCAATAAACCACTCTCTTCCTCAGTATACTAGGCTAAAGAGGATAATACTCTTCCCTCAACATTTTTGTAATCTGAGGTTGAAAGGATGTACAACCAATACAATGAAAAGAATAGAAAAGGCAAAGGCAGAAACTATACAAAAAACCTCAATTTGATGCATAAATCAGTCACAGACCCATAGTCGTATAGTTTGTAATCAGAAAATGTTTGAGGTTCTTAGACAAATGTCCACACTTCTCAAAGTCTCTCTGAAAGAAGCACACATTTATTTCTGTTGGTCACATACCAAAACAACACTGAACAACTGTAGTATATGGTCCCCACGACTGAAGTTCCATGCTGATAAGTACAATAATTCATAAAATAGACATATCAAAAATAGGATTTCTGGTTGCATCTTTAATCTTCTAAAAATGCAATATTTAACGCAAATACAATATAAAGATGATGATTTACCCTTGTTTATTATAGTAATCATAATAAAATGGGAATACAATAATTCAATGAATATCTATTTGTTCAGGTTAGCAAAAAAAGTCAATAATTATTTGAACATGGTAATAAAATGAAAAATGAAAGTGTTTTTGTAATGGATTATTACATTTTATGGCCATACATTTATTTCACATAATTCAAACTGTTTCATCCTACTGTGTGTAAGGAAAAACCCTAATATGTGGGTACTAATTTTAAGATAGAGGCAGGTGCAGATAATCAATTTAACAAAAAAACCCAAAGAAATATGAATTTGCTTGTGTTTAATAGGTCTACAGTTAGGACAGACTGAGTGGACATGTTAATGCAAATAATGCTTGGGGTGAGCCTTTGCTGAAAGCAAAAAGGGTTATTTTATGAAGCCTCAGGTTCAAACTGATCCTGAATTTCAGTCTCTTTTACTATGGATAATCATTAAAAAACAAGAGCACCAAATCAGCATTAATGTAAGCACATGCTACTCCAGTAAAAACCAATCAAATTGTACCTTCATAAGGAGGTTGCTTTTGCCCAGTTTCCCAGAGCAATATCTAAAGCATTGTCTCAAGGATAGTTGATTAATAGCGGAAGAAATTGGTTGTTTGCTACAGCTTTTAGTCAGACTAGCCCCTTTACAGCTTTCCTGAGATTCTGCCCAGGAGCAACATCTCTCAGCTCATTCCCATCGCACGTGCACGGAGATGGGAATTTCTCCCTTTGTCGTGCATCAAGCTGGGGGGCTCCCATAGCAGCTGGGGACTTGTAGCAATAATGGTACTAAGATCCAAAGTGAATGGATCCAAAGTGTACGTCCCTGCTGCAGGGACATACAGTGTCTACAGCCTCTAACCTCTCCAGAATGAGTCAGAGGAAGAAACTAGAAAACCCATGTATTGACTTTCTGTAACTTCAGAAGATGGCATTAACGCCATCTCCCCCTGCGAGCTCTGACAGGTAAAATATTGAAACTGTGTGCCAGGGTTGGGACTGAAAGACTCAACTAACTTTTCAGCTGTCAGCTTTCAGCAGGTCTGCTTATGGAAGCAATGCAAATAACAGCAAATAGTTGTTTAAATGGGTTAAGGACTCAACTCAGGTTTAGCCAGTACCCTTGATCTATCTGGCTTCTTCCTAAGCATTTGCCGTTTGTTTACAAAAAAAAAAAAAAAAGGGTGGTGTCGGTGGTGTCTGGAGGGATCCAGAAGTGCACTGCCACTCTTAGTCTAAGGTATTTCTGTCACGTCTTCAATAACTTATATGTTTCCAAGTAGCAGGTAAAATCATCTGGCACCGCTCTGAGAAGTATAGAGTTACAGTATTCCACTTCCTCAGTACCCTGCTTGTTCTGCTTGGGTTGAATTATCTCAGTTTGGATAAATGTTCACAGTTGTCTTTCACTGGGGAAAGGCTACCTGAACCAGCCAGCGTGACCTGTGGTTTTGTTATAGCAGCATGGTTGTTGTACATTGCTAATGTTTATCCTGTTCCTGTAGGTGTTTTATTGTGGCCACCGGCAGACAGGATGGTTGAGGAAATGGGGCTTTGGTCTTATCCTGTGCCCAATGCTGGCGTTCTCAGGAACCAACTTTATGTTGTGAGAATAGTAATACCATAAGACACTGAATAAAACAAGGAATTGGACTCAAGAGGTAGGACCCTGGTTGCATCGTACCGTCACAGCTGAGAATCTAGAGTTCATTTTATTTAATAACTTAATCCCAGGAAGCCATATTCTTGGTGGTACCATGAGAATTATTTGCCTAGAGTAAAAATACATACATTACCAAGCTGATTCAATTATTTCATAGGATCATATAATATCTCGAGTTGGAAGGGACCCATAAGGACCATCCAGTCCAGCTCCCTATTATTATATTTTCCCCAGCTCCATTATTATTAGAACTGCCTCTTACAGAAAACCTACCCATTTCTTGGCATTCTTGTCCCACCTATTGGAGGAAGAATTTACCTGACTTTAACTTTTCCTACAGTCTTTTCCTCTTTTTTCCTTTTCCACAAGTGTGAAAGAACAGCTGCTGCCTGATATAATTATTTTAATTGTTTGCATGCTATAAAACTGTTAAAAGCAATTTTAATTTTAACAGTAAATAGGTTTTATTGCCAAGTTATTCTTTTGCTTATAGCTATAAATGGCAGCGGGTGGTTAAAAGTATATTTGATTCTGTACTATTATTTCTTCTGTATCCACTGTATAATCAATGAAGTGATACTATTTTGCCCTCAGGATAAAAAAAAGAAATGCTAATGGAAGCAATTAAAAGATATGAATAATACTGACACCTCTTTATTATCTTTCAGGTACATTCGGAGTTACCCAACACATTAAGTGGCAATGATGCAGTTACAGTTATTTTCCAGTTGACATGATTAGTTCTCTGGCCCAGCCACATTTATCTTGTGCTTTGAAGCCCTTCACACTAAGTTATTGGATTTGGGAAATAAAGTAAATAGACATATGAAATGACCTCATCCCTAATTTTGAAAGACATGGGTAAGAATGGCATTTCCATGGTCTACAGCACTAATCTAAGTTATACAAGTTATTCTCAATCCTCTGCTGTGTTCCTTAGACTGAGAAGTTTCAGACTGGAATGGGGTAAAGAATAGACATCTAGGGCTACAGACACAGAAGTATTACACCACGTCGAGGTGTCTGACCTTTGTGTTGCACACTTAGCTCCACATTTGCATCCTCAAAATACCCCTGTGCTTACAACTCCATTCAATGTACATTGAAGGAAGATGCTCCTGAGTCTTGTGATGCTGATGTCTTCATCTGAGCTTCTGTTTTCCAGCTTCTAGGGTATTTCTGTTGTCTGCAGAGGGGCTGCATAGTAAGCCCTTTTTAGAAATGTAAATGCTATCAGGAATCTATTAACATCTGGACAGGAGCCCTGAACAATCAAGTACACATCTGTGATGTGCGAGCAAAAATCCTGAATTACTTAAGCACAATTTTGAGACCAATTTTCAATGAAACATAGAGGAGTTATGAAGTGTTGTAAGTCATGATATTAATAGTAATGAACTGGGAGTCTGAACAAGATTTAAAGATGTGGATGAAACAGCAGAATAGATTTGACTGAAGAGGTCTTTGACGTTCCTACCTTCCTTATAACTCTTAAATGCTAAGTCTGGAAAGATCCTGTGTGGAGCTTAGACTAGTGATTTACTAGAACTGGGGGCTTTGGCAGGCCCAAAATGCAGCCATTTTTTCAAGCATTCAGGATAAATAAGTTTGTGCAGCTAACTAAACATTCAAAAGTTCAAATATCACTTTAAATCGTATATCTAAATGTATGTTACCTATAACAGTAGCAAAATGAGAGAATACTTGAAGAAAACCAAAGGACTACCAATTACTTAAGAAAAAAAATGCTGGCATTGTTACTTAAGAAAACAAATTGCTAGCATTTAGGATTTCTTTTATGATGATATATCCTATTTTCTGTGCAAATTAAATACTCGTCCTAGTGAGAAATCGTGCATTCTCTCCAAAAGGTGACTAGAACCCATTAATATCTACCATGATTCTGTATGCTGGAAGTCATTAAAGGCCCCCACCTGTTAAAGGCAAGAACTGGGTAACAGCACTGCTTCATCTAGTTTAAGTGTTGTGCTGCATATTGTTTTGATATTCATTGTGAATATGACCCTTTTTATACACTAGATAGCTACGTGTATTTCTAAGCATTCAGCAGCTATCATCACATAATTTATTTTATTCACCTCATTATTATTATTTGTTGCACCTGCATAAAAGGGGCTTTTATTGCACTTAAATATTTGCTCTGTTAGCCTGATTGGCCTATATGCCCAACTGTTTACTCTTTGATCATGCTGAAACACTGAGCCTTCTGCTATGCTTTCCATGTGATCAGTCAGTCAATAAGGAGGTATATGTTTTTTCTTATTTTTTTGAATGTTTGAATACTATATTGCATGGCAACTATTGCCCAGCAATTTGAGTTGGACAAAGGAATAATAAAATTATTATTATTAAAAAAAAAAAAAAAAACACAAAAGAAAACTTCCTCCAAATGATATCATCGAGCTACTTGATTTAAGAAAAAGCTGATGATGTTGGTTTAATGAATGACATCACATAAAGTGACAAAGAGGAAGTGGCTTGTTCAGTCCATAAAATGAAAATTTCTTTATCGGGATGACCAGTTAAATCTGCACAGATGAACAACTCAAAATTTGTTAGAGAGCTGATCAGATGAATCCAGATGTCAACAGCTTGGAAAACAGGACATCAACCATCAAAGTAGGAGACTTGAAAATTAAACAGGGAATGTCTAAGAACAAAGAGATCAACAAATGAAATTAATGTCATTGTTTAATTAAGAGGGATGAGAATCATAGACAAATAGGTAGCTTAAGGTTAAAAGCTACCTGCTGGTCACCTCTTGGATGCAATATCCAGAGCTATAACCTCACAAGATGTTTGGGGACTTCCTGAGCTTCACCTTCAGCTAAAATATGTATTCCCTTTTGAACAGTTTTTCAGGAAAAAAAAAACTTTTGATGTCAGTAAATGACTTATCTAAAGAAACGTGCTCAGGAAGTGCAAAGGCAACTGGGATGCTTTTGAAGAAAACAAGACAAATATGATACAATATCACCCATACTGCTTACTGGAAACAGCACCTGTCTCACTCTAGCCCCTGAATCATGTTTGGGATTGGCCAGAAGAGTGCTAATTGGAACAGGCCAAAATTGTGCTAGGTAATGTGCTGTTAACTGATACACACAGCTGAGGCTAGTGCTCAGTCCATGACTTCACCTCTTCTGCTTTCTTCTCTGACATAGTCGAGAGCTCTGAATATTCTCTGGAGCAAACACTAAAAAAAGACTTAAACAAAAACCTGAGGAGCTTCAAGTTCTGAAGTTGTAGCCGAACAGGATTTTAAAGATCATGATTATGAATTCCTATGTCCTTTTGTGGATGCTTTTATTGATAAAGATAGCACTCAGAACGAGATGGAATTGATTTACTGTTAGGTAACTTAGATAACTTTCTAACTTAGAAATTTGAAGCAGACCAAAGGAGAACTACAGCTAAAAGTTACCTCTGAGTTATGTGGGTAAGACATTGATTTTTTATTCCTTTTTTTTTACCTTAGTAATTTCTGAATAGGAAATGTGAGGATCAGATATGAAGATGTCTGACCACTCAGGTTTCTTCAAGTTGTATTCAGGCTCCTACCACTTATCTGAATGTTTTGTTCCATCTTTGCATTCAACAATCAACCTGAACATTCCCAACTGTCAGTGAAGCTGTCCAGTCAAACAGCTTAGGCAAGATTTATGCAATGTGTCTTTGTTATAACTGGCAAATAAAAATGAAATTCCTCGCAATTGAAAAAGGATGGCTAGGATTTTTAAAAAAAACAAGACAGTAAATGTCAGTAAACTACATTTTTTCCTTTTTAGATGTTGTGTTTTGTTGACATTTAAGCACTATGGTTTACCATGAGAGGATTCACTTGACTAAACATAGACCTCTGTGTTGTATAGGTCTATGTTTGAGTTTGTCACCTTAGTTAATTATAGATAAGGGTGAGAAATAAGAAGCTCTAGAAGCCAATCAGTGTTTCACCCCAAACCTCAGCCCTTGTTTCCTTCACCTCTTCTCTTTCCTTTTTCCTGTTTCTCTATTCCTCTTAGCTCAAAGTCAGTGTTACACTTCACAAAGCTGACTGAAAAGAGAGCTCGTTTCCCAGGGGAAGAGGAGGGGAAGGGGGGAGAAGGATAAAGACATGCAGGGTGATGGGAAAGGGAGAGACAGAGTTTTCTAGGAGCTTCTTATATTTTTCTTCCTTTGCTTGGATTGAATATCTACTTTCTCCAAATTGTCTTCTACCAAAGGCACGTGCCTCATTTTAAGAACAATTGGTTTACCTCATATAAATTTTAGATAGCTGTAAAACTGTGTACAGTCTCACTTTGTCATCATACTGTCTCCTTTGTTTATAACTTATCTTTATTCCTGTTTGTTTATTTCGTGTGAGAAACTATGCAGAGTATGTCATGGAGGTACACAAAGGCTTACAAGATCTACAGAAACTCCAGACACGAGAGGAACCTCATATCGCAAAGGCTGAACAAAGACAACCACTACAACCACATTGCTCCTTACCAAAGCTGTTCTGCCCTATGTTCGGGAGACGTTTCCTTAATACACAGCCAGTTGTCTGGAGAACTGGCACAGTTGGTTGCTGACTCCTCTCGTGCAGGTGTAGGAAACTCCTTACTTAGCTTAACAGTAGCTGTCATAAGCTGTCACCTCCTTTTCCAAGCCTAAAGACAATCTGGGCTCCTGTAGCAGGACTGAAGGCTCAAGAGAACCCAGATTTTTTCATCTTGGCTTCATTTCTACATGTGACTTCACACAAATGAGGAACGACTTTCAAAACAGGGAAAACATCCTTGTGTTTATGATGGGACATGGGCTTGCAGAGCGTGGTGAGAGGGTGTTGTCAGAGCTATGCAAGCATGGAAAGCCTCTCCCTAGCTTTCAAAAGGAAAAGAACTGGACAGATCTCTAGCTCTCCATTCTTATTTCTAGTTCCTTTCAGCATAGCTATATTCTTTTCATTAAATGACTGCATAAATATGGCATACCTACAGGATACTATAGGAACTGTTGAGTACAGTTGAGTGGAATTTGCCCCATCAGATGAAGCAAATAGTGCTGAACTCTCTTTCAGTCCCAATGCTTTTCTTTCCAAGCCCTTTGAATGGTGTCAGGAAGTAGAATCTGGCAGTAGCTCTGAGTAGACCAGCTGAGCTTCCCATACATGGGCCAACTGTTTCAGTATCTCAAGTTTGTGCTCTTTGTGAGTATCAAGCAAATGGATGAATCTGAAATTAAAACCATACAAAACTGGTTGATCTTTGTATGCCACCCCCTGCCAGCCTTTTTATGAATTTTTCTTTCATTTAATTCCATGAGTTTTCTCTTCCCTTTATGATATCATAGTATATTGCCTAGATGTTTTAGCTTGTTTTTAGATAATGTTATAATCTAAAACGAAATGCCAAGTTATCTGTTGGTAGAAAAAAAATAACTCAAATAAACTGTGACAACAGATAGGAAAAGTAAATAAATATTCATGAGCATTTTAAAATTTGAATGTATAAGAAATAAATATAATACACCGTTTTGGGGAAAATATGCAAATACTAAGGAAACAATTATTAATGCTCTGGTTGTATATTCCCATTTTTGTGATTCTTTGTTTAAGAAGCTGCACTGAGTTTGTGTTGTTCATGCATAATAATATCCCACATTTTAGAACAGATGGATTTTATTTTTCGAGGAAAAAAAACACCTCATATTAGCAATGATGGAGAAAGG
The DNA here is from genome assembly GCF_000699145.1 of Aptenodytes forsteri. NCBI lineage: Eukaryota > Metazoa > Chordata > Aves > Sphenisciformes > Spheniscidae > Aptenodytes > Aptenodytes forsteri. Next base: position 1,602,880 of record NW_008795477.1, read on the forward strand.
TGGATGCAGTCCACAAATATCTGCTTAAAATTAAGAACTCACGCTGAGAAATAAACTTGATGGTTGTTTCTAACCCATCTGTTTCCCATAATTGCATAAAAATAGACACATTTTACTTCTGAAAGAATCCCCCTGGCAGTACTTCAACTGCCTCAAATGACCAGTCACAGCCCACACACACCCTGCAGCACAGTTTGATGGGCACACGTGCGGTCCTTCTAACAGAAGGAAAATGAGGTTGTCCATGTCATCAGGTTGAAGGAGAAAAAGCTCTCAAAGTTGCAAGTGTGATAGGGGAGAAGAAATGAGGCTGATAAGGTCACCAGCAGGGGGGAGGCTGGCAGGAATTGGGGCAAAACACCAGTAAGGAAAGTCATGATGCTACAGGAGCCGTGATGGAGCTCTTTGTGCCACGTGCAGGAGCAGGGTGAAGTCTAGACTCTGAGTTAAGAGAGGTTTTGCTCCTGATATCTAGACAGAAAGCTTCGTTTATAAAGTACAGGCAGATGCACAGAGGATTTCTTTATTTTGTCCCATACGTCTGTTTGTATGTTTTTTGGTGACGTACTGCTGAATTTATAAGAATAAACCAGATCAGCAGGTTATATAGTCTAGAGAAGATGTGACCTACAAATTTAACTGTGTGTGTCTGTCTCAGAAAGACAGAGAGAAATGTCCCTTCTCATAAAGTTAGCTAAGTTCTTAGAGCAAGAAATGAGAGGAGAAAGAAATTATGAGGTTTCTCATAAATATGGAATTGTCTCTGAATAATTATCTTCAGCAGGGAGGATTGCAAGAGACATGTTTATGACACTGCTCCATACTTATAGCCATACATGCTCTTTTAAAGAAATATTGCAAGTCTATTTATTCTCTACTTGTCTGTAGCATCTGATAAATACACTCAAATGTGTCAGTGGATATGTACAATCAAAGGCAAAGTTGTTAGAAGAACATAAATTTCCAAATACTGTCCTACAGCTTGCTTTCTGGCTAGTGATCAGCTTGTTAGCTGTCAGCCTCATTGCTTAAGCAACTTTTCATCTGGTCAAGGTTTGAAATCTTGGTGCCTTCCATAGACTCCTATTTCTGAAAAAAATAGGTACATATCTGAATGTTTCCAAAAGCAGACTTGAAGACATGCATTTTTGAAGGTAGGTAGTATTGTAGATGTTAATAACTTTTAGAGTGATTTTCCTTTTTAAAGCATGAGGGGGTTTTTTGAAGATGTTTTTTCAAGGTTTTTGATAACCTGTAAAGTTCAGTGCTACACAATGAATACACAGTTTGACTTTGGGTGAGAAATTTTGGATTCACGGCAAAGCTAGGAGAAAAACTTGCTCAGTTTGCTGACAACAGTTAGGCAAAATACTTTGAACATACAGAGGTCACTGTATGTATATGTCATGGCTTTGACGTCGAGGACTACCTGCACACTTTTGCCAATCTGTCTTTAAGACATAAGGACAGAATGACACCAAATGCTCTGCAGCCTTTTTTTCTCCAGAAGTCCTTGCAATATGATTTAGCTGAAGGATCCACATCTACAGACTGTCACCAAAAAATCATAGTTACTCCATAGTCAATATGTTTTTCTTCTTTATTTTGATTCCCTTCACAATGTTTAGCCAGTACTTCAACAATGGCATGAGATGGAAATTCATCTGCATATGGAGTTTGGAGCTACTTGTCCAAAACAAGGCGTTTGATATCAGCAGATAACAGTCATTAAACATGAAGTGAAATCCCTGTAGATGTTAAACACATTTCACAAAGCAGGGGTTTGATAGAGCATATTTCCAAAGCAGTCTCTCTTTCATACAGCGAATTCTAATATGAGTTGTCATGTTATAGCCAGCAATCTAGGTGATTTGTGAATGCATTTTATTGTGGAGAGGCAACAGAAAAATGCTTTTTTTTGTGTTTAAGGTGCAGCTTAGCTTTCCCTTGCAATGAATGAGGTCTTAGCAAAACATTGCTAAGTTCTTGTGATGATTGATGGCCAAGTCAGATACTCAGTCAGAATGAAATTGAAGTGAAGTTTCATCATTCCTCTAACCTCATGAAAAATCATACTTTGAGAGTTTGCCATGAAAGCTTGTATTTCATTCATTATAGTATAAATATTATAATGCTGAAGTGATTGCTATTAGAAATGCAGTTTTCATTGACAAAAGATGATCAACACAACTTTTTTGACTAGACTCTATCAGAAAATGAGAGCACCAAGTTTAAGTGAAGATGTTTCTTTAATGGTAGAAAATTTCACGTAATAACCCCTAAAATCTGTTTTCACCATGAGAAATGGCTGGTGAGAAGGTATTTGTGAAAATGCATGCCAAGTAAACTAGTAAGCATGCAGAAGTTTTTAAAAATCTCACTCTGTTGTGCTGAAACCTGTCATAAAGTTCAAAGACATGTTAAAATAGGACACCCTGTGCTCACATCTTTGATCTCAGGCTGGGAAGCAGAGGAAGCGCCAGTACATGGTAGGTTTGGTATGAAGCCAGTTGGATCTCCTGTTTGTCCACCAGCCAGTAGACCTGCACATGTGCAGCAAATACAGAGTGAAGATTCATTATGAAGGTGCAGGTGTTGCACAGACACTCATGCAAAGGATGTTTGCTTTTAAAAAAAAAAAAAAGCTAATTTATTGGGACCTTGGCATACAGCAATGCTGACTTGGGGTATCCAATCTTTCCAACAGGGTGGTCAATCCCTGTCCAGACAGTGACAGGAGTTTCCATTGCAGGGATCCTTGCAGCAGCATCTTCAGCTGGATCAAGTATGACCCCACATAGTTTCTCCAAACCTCACATTTGTCCAACCAGACAGTAATGCTCTGCGGGTAACAATCTACGCCATCTCCCAATTATGCTGTTTACAAGCAATTTAATTCTGGATTTTGTGGCTTGAGAAGAAGCCATGAGGAAGGTGATACCTGAGATCTGTTGAAACCTTTGACTGTAAGAAAGTACACAAAGCAGCATCTTCCCTTCCTGATGTTCATAGACTGTGTGTAAGTAAGGCTGGTAAAGCAGAGTTGAAGCCAAATGTATCAGTGATGAACCTAACTAGATAAGCTACAAGAGGATCTTGTCTCTTATCTGATCTACAAGAGGAACAGCAGCTCTTGTTATTCATAGAATAACATGCAGATTTTCAGGTAAACTTCAGGATCTTCAGATCAAGTCTGAATAAGGTGTTCCTGTCCTAGATACCTCACTCAGGGAAACTTTTAAGCTCCCTGACCTCTCCAGTTACCCCTTGGATAGGATTCAAGAGGTCAGAATGGTTAGAAGAGATGAAGACTGCCTCCTTATCGTGAAATACCTTCACACAAGCATATTTTTATAAACTGTTTCAAACGTTGCTAACAGACAGCAAGGACCTTCTTCAGGTATTGTCACATTTAGAGCTGACTTCTGGTGAATGTGAGCCAAACAACGCTGAATGTTTTCATCTGCTCAAAACATAAATTTGAAGTAGGCACTACACAAGCATGGAAGTATTCTGGGTACTTTGGTTGCTTTAGAAAAATGATATAGAAGTGAATTTATATTTTAAAATGTATTTGAAGGTTTGTATGTGCTGTTAGTTATGCACTTGGATAGAGGTGGTTGCGATAAAATTATCATGTTTTAGACGACTTCCTTTACTCTAATTAGAAGTGGTAGTATCTGACATTTCAGAACATTTTCTGTTGCTGGAGTGACTCTTGTTTTTGCTTGGTTTGAATTTGTTTTGTTACTTAACAAAATTAAATAACATAGATATGTCAGTTGTATAAGCCACATTTGTTTATGTCTTTTTCTCTTTCATTTAAACTCTGGTATTTGTCTTGGCTGCCTTACTCTATTTTACAGGAATATAATTATCAATATGAGCTAGCCAACTTTTCTGCATAAACAATTATATTACTTAAGAGTGTTGAATGAAAAATTCTATATAATCATCTGGGATAGAAACAAAGGAGTCTTTCAAGCTCTACTTGAGACTTGTTTTAGTTTAGGTGGGATTTGAACCAGTCCACAACTTTCAGTAGGGAATTAACTAACATCACTGGTTCCCATTTACATCACTGTCTCTGCTGGCTGAATCACATAAAATGCAAAAACAGATTTAGGGAAGGAACCTGAACTCAGACTTTCTCCTCCTGCCATGAGAGTCTTAACATGATGTTATCTCTTGTTTCTCCAGTTGTTTTTTCCTTCTGTGCACTGGCAGTTTCCGAAGTAAGGCCTATGAAAAAGAGTCTCCAGATTAACCTTTTTCTTGAGTTTAGCAAATCATCCAGGGGCAAGACAGAAAAAAGTAGAAACTATACCGATAACATGCATTCTGAGTACTTTACCTTAGCAAAAAAATAAAGATAGAAGTATTGGGAAAATGCTATTTTCTTTTCCTTCACCATTAAAGAGCAAACTTTCTCAGTTGTATAACATCAATAACATATGTGCCTGTTTTAACTTTGGAAACTTCTTTATTTATGAAATGAGCTGCTTTCTTCTATTGTTGCATAAAGAAAATCACATCAGACTCAGTTCATCCCCACTTGTCTCTGTTTGTTGCAGGAGCATACTGAAGCCACGGAGGTGGGAACTGATCCAGAATGACCTGGCTACCACTGAGACATCAGACACGCTTTGCAGACCACCCAGGGATCCTTCACACAGGGTTTCAGGTTCCCCTCTGGGAATGAGGGAGCTGAAAGTGTCTGTCTTTAGACAAAGTGTCAAAAATTTACCCTATTCTTTAATGGGGTCTCTGGAGTTCCTAGTGTATCACGTATGAAAATCAGTTAGAGGGTAACCTGATAAGCTATCTTGCATATCCCTTGTAATATTAGTGGAATGTATGACAACTAATTAGAGAAATCCCTTGCTGAACAGCTTATCTCTTTATGTTCAGTATCCCCATGCTTCACTTAAATTGTGTACCGTTTTGCTTTCCAAGATAAAAAAAAAAACAAAACCCAAACAAAACAAACAAAAAAACCTCTCACAACCTGGTACTTTGACAGTTGTAAAAAACCCCCTCACAACCTGGTACTTTGACAGTTGTAAAGTTTGAGAAAGAACTGATTTATCACCTACTGACTTCTCATTTCTGAGGCTGTGTGTGAAATCATTCACCCCATCTAAACAAACTCAGCTCTTGGTTGAACAAGGGAACATGTGATATGTGTAACTGCAACTCAGCATGAAGGTTTGGTATGTGCTGTGAAGTGCACCATTATCCAAAATAAACAGCTGGTTCCATTAGGAGTTAAGAAAGGGGACTGATAACAAGCCTGCTCTCACTAGGATAATAAACACCTATTGACTTTGCAGGTAATAATTCAGAAAAGCTAAATGGATTCTTGCTATTCACTCAAGACTTGTTTAATGGTAACAACTGAAGATTAGTTTCTACTCCAAATTACTGCTAATTGAATCTTGTTCTCTGTGTTTGTTTCTAGCTTTATCTGACTCTCCAGACTTATCTGCAGCTCTGTAAATGTTTTGTGTTCATTCCAGCACAGCCTCAAGAAATTTCATTGTGTTTCCCAAATCCTTTTCCATTACCTATATGTACTCCATTCCTTATTCACTGATATTTTAAAGAAACTGACTCAAGGTGGAAGTATCAGCGTTCTTGACACATAAACTTGAGGGAGATGGACTGGCTCTAATTTGAAGCCAAATGCCTGATGCAAAGACATGCAATTCCTGCAGTTAGTCCTGGTGCAAATGCAGACTAAAGTCTATTCCTTCAGTTCTCAGACGTGCAGAACCAGTGCAAAAGTATCAGTCTCCTGTCTCAAATAATGGACAGAGGAACTGTACTGCTCCACCAGTCTCAAATGACACGGGAAACACAGACCAGCCAGCTCTTGCTAACACGGGGGAGAAAACAATCCCCTTTGGTCTTCTTGATAATCTATAGCTGTTCCAAACTGGCATAGAATTAAAGGGCAGTTTAAGTCAATTAATGTCTTATGTGACTCCTAGTGCTGTCCACAACAAAACAAATCACGTAAACACAAAAGTGATGATACTCTCTTCTTATACTTAAAAAGTAGAATTTCAAACCTCCCAAATCACACTTTATGTTTTTCATTAAAGAACTTGCCCATGTACCCTTTTCGACTTAACATTTTGCCTGTTTCGCAGGCTGCTCTCTTACCTCAGTAATTGCTAGGGTGGAACATGATGCAGTAATTTTCATCCATTTAATGGAAACTTATCAAGTCTTACTAAAAAACAGTACAGAGAGATGATGTAATTCAGTGCCCTGGAATTCATGTCATACTCACTGAAAGCTTTTAGCATTGTAGATGTGCAGGCTTTCATTATAGATTTAGGTCATGTTACTCATGCCTCCTGCTCATCTCCGCAGCTCATCTTTGTGCAGAATATGCTTAAGTGCATTACAGTATTTCTCTGTCTAGAATTTTATTTCAGTGATGTTGGAGTCTGCTCCTTGGCCTGCAGTTGCATCATTCTGTGGTATCAGAATGACGGAGAGAAAATGACAGATGAAACAACTTAAAACAACAAATGTTAACCCATTCCTCGAGTCTAGACTCTTTTGCTTGCCTTGCCGTCTCCAGGTGTCTTTCATACTAGGAATGCCAGTTTATTAGTGAGCCATGGGGGTGGCGGGGGAGAGAAGTAAGGGTGCAGAAAATAGGCTAGTAGTTTAGGTGTAAAACTTATTTCAGCTTGACCGTTCTACTGACCGTGCAATGCCATAGCATGAACTGCCTCCTTGTTCCCCATCCAAATAAAGGAACTAAGCAAATAGGGAAAGATTCTGGCTTCTTCACAATCACCAACCAGTGCATAAATTTTGCTGTTACTGGGGCAAAGGAAGGCTTTGCCTGCACCAAGTCTTTCAGCCAATTGACTGTAATGAGGTAGTCTGGCATTTGCTAATCTGGTTTTCTTGCTTCTATGAATGGTTCGTTCAACTGTATGTGGAAACACACTTATGCAGGATGGGAGAACATCCCATGCTCAATCAAAATGCGGTAATAGGGATAGAATGTCAGATAAAGAAAAAACACAGCTTGTCAAGGGCTTGGTAACTGTTGATAATTTTGGATGGATTAAAGTGACCATGTGATAAACCGGACAGAGCAAACAACATTTATCAGCTTTTAATTGGTAGCCTGCATTGGTTTATTAATTTCCAGCAGCGTGTACTGCTCTAATTCAGCTGGAGAAGTAAAGTATCTGGGTAAAATAACAGGATTACATTTACTGTATAATACATTGATCCTACAGCTATAGACACTGAACCTTTTTCTCTGTCACTGGCTTTGTCTATGAAGCCTAAATTCAATTACACAGCTCTTCAAAGGAAAAATCTTGAAGGAAAAAAAAAAGCAAAACCCTGCCATATGACATTCTAAGAGACAAAGAGATTTCTTCTATCTTCTATCACAAAATACCCAGGGCTGATTTAACATCTGGCTCAGTTCATGCAGTTAAAGCCATCTAAAACTAGGTGTTTTTCCTAAACTGCTTGTCCAAGTTCCCACTGTTAGATGCAAAAAAGAGGTAAGAAAAATAACTCATTAGTGTCTCTTGCTTTTCTCTACTCACTACAACAGAAACCAAAATGATGTCTTTAAAATAAGTCACTAAAGGAGAGATGATTCCCACTAATGTAAATTCCTTTATGTGAAGAAAATTTGAGCTCCGCTATTCTAGGGTGGAGTTTCCCTAGGAGAGAAAATTACAAAAACCCACAGCTGCAAGTAGACATGTTGAGTGTATCTCAGTTATGCCGAGCAAATTTGTCACTGTTATCAAATTCTGTAGGAATGGATGGACATCAGAACACTTTCCCAAGCAGAAAGTTATTGAAATACTGTATTCCTATATAAAAGTCCAAGGGATATTTAAGTTGCATTTCCTTACATTGAAAAAAAAAAGGAAAAGGCATGACTTCAGGACTTGTTCCATCAGAGCTTGTGACCTACTTCTGTGGTGACAGAACTGCCAGTTTAAACTGTCTTGCTGAAAATATCCCAGCCAGTCCCACTGGGAGGAAAAAGCAGAATAAATTCAAGTTAAGATTAAAGCATAAGATTTAACAGTCAGATTGGCTGTGGAAACAAAATACAAAGGTGGAATGATTGCTTGTCTTCACATTAAGTGTTCACCAGCCAAAAACCAGTTACTGATTTCTATGCTCGGGTACAGAATGAAGTCCTGTGGCCGGATTTATATTGCATCAGAGGTCATATTATACTGCATTTTGGAAATTAAATATATGCATTTGTATAAAATTCAGATTAATTAATTATGCTTTCAGTCATTCTGTGTTGGTTTTTTTAGCTTCTTTGAAAAGTCTTTTTTACTTATAATGAAAATAGTGATCTTTAATTATATATGTAAAACTTTCTGTACTACAAAAATATTTATACAACATGGTTGAGAAATAGTTTTAATGCAGTTATAAAGGACAAACAGGAAGAATCGATGTAATCATGTTAGAATTTTTTAGCCTACCTTAGTGACTAGCATTAATATGTTATCCTTAGTATATTTGTTTTCTTCATGAGAGTTTAGAAGAAACAATTTCTTAACAAAAATAGGCTACAACCGACCCCAAGGAAAGATTTTTGTTTGTTTTTAATTTGTTTCATATTAATAAAAGAAAACAGTATGAAGTAAATAAGACTCAAATGTCTCATTTTCATTTGTTTTTTTCCAGTGATCTGGTTTGCATTTTTCTGGCAAACTGTTGCTGACTGCATCTGCTCCACTGGATCCTCTTTCTTGCTCCATGGTAACTAAAAAGACACCTTGAACTTGAAGAAATGAAAATAGATACCAATACTGGGTGCATGAGTATATACTACTGACCCATGGGAAGTACTGAAGTAAGGATTATAGGTGATTTTTCTAGCTCTGCCACTAATTCAACCTTCAGCAAGTTTCAGTCATCTGAATTTTAAACAAAAGAAAATTGTAAGAGCTTCTGTGAAGTCTAAGTGATTAATGACCTTAATCTCTCTGAGATTCTCAGATAAACTTTGCTAAGAAGGCTAAACAAACCAAAAGTAGTTGCAATACTGACAGTATATCTCATAAATGTCACATCAGCATTAGTTTAAAAGATATTTATTATAATTGCCTTTGTTTGGAATACTGTTTCATTTTTCCAAACCTCAGCCTTTGCTATGGACAGGTGCTTTTGAATGGCTACTGTGCAACTTTGGCTATGTAATTAATACAAGTCATAATTAATACAAGTTGCCTTGACCTTTTCCTCTAAGCAAGCTGTGTATTAACAGGCAAAGCTAGCTGGTTTCAGCAGACAAGTCTGCAGCTGGCACATGGATGTCTGTTCCCCAAGGACATATGTAAATCCAGCAATGCAAGAAAATCCCTGCTTTTCTTTTTTTTTTTTTTTCCTTTCCACTGCTGTGATTCATAGACGAATACATTGACCTTTTTTCTGCTGCATAAACTTTCAGTAGCAAGACACCGAGACAAGCCAGACACCCATTCACTCATCCTGTAAATGTTATTAAGAAGAAAAAAGTGCAGCTTACTTGAAAACACACTGGCCAAAAGTTCAAACAAGATGTTTGTGGGGTGCCTACCTCTTTATTTAGGCATACATGTATTTGATTTTTAGAACATGCCGAGCACTCATCTTCTCTCCTGTGAACATTCAGTACCTCTAAAACTCTTGTTGCTGCAAGCTACAGTTTGTAACGATGACTTACATTACTTTAAGAGTGCAGCTTACTTGAAAACACACTGGCCAAAAGTTCAAACAAGATGTTTGTGGGGTGCCTACCTCTTTATTTAGGCATACATGTATTTGATTTTTAGAACATGCCGAGCACTCATCTTCTCTCCTGTGAACATTCAGTACCTCTAAAACTCTTGTTGCTGCAAGCTACAGTTTGTAACGATGACTTACATTACTTTACTAACAGGTTTGTGGCGCTCTCAGCTACTTAAAACTCCAATGCATTGTCCCTAGCAGAGCAGCTCGACGTACCAAGCACCTTTTCAAGTATTAGCAAACACACTGGGTGACATCACAAAAACCACCTAGTATCTTACTTTATCATCATTGAAGAATGAGTTTGTGTTTCGCGCTGTAACATTACATTAATTATTAACTTCAATCATGAGAGAAGTTAGAAATCTAGACAAGATTCATCACTAGAATTTTTATGGTTATCATGTCATAGTTGTAGACTATAAGATAAGAGTCAATGGACAGAAATTGTAACAAAAGGAAATTCTGGTTAGGTATTAAGGAAAGAAATTCTTCACAGTGAAGGTGGTCAAGCATTAGAACAGGCTACCCAGATATTCAAACATTGACTAGCTATGATCATGAGCAGCCTGATCTAACATTGAAACTGGATCTAACATTAGAGTTCGCTCTGATTTGAGTGAGAGCTTGGACCAGAAGACTTCAAATATAGGTAGGCTGGAAATTTTAAAGGTTTATAAACATCAAAGCACTGAGATTTTCAAGCAGCTTTCAGATGAAGGGTTGAACCAGAACAAAAAAAAGAAGTTTGTAAATATCTGAACAAGATTATGTTATTAGGATCAGTGACTTCAGTCTTAGCTCTCTGTTTCCATGGGATTCGTCCCAGCCCTTTTACCTTTTACTTGAAAGGGAGTTCTGTTTCCATGGGATTCGTCCCAGCCCTTTTACTAAATATGTGAAAGGGAGAAATTCAGGTGCTCTGTAAAATAAACATTATGAAGTCTCACCGACTCTCATCTTTGACTTTGGCTTTTCTGTTGTCCTCTGTATCACAGATAAGAATCAAGACGTTGAGTTTAAGACACTTATCTGTCTCTCCTGTTTAAGACACATAACTGTCTCTCCCATAGAGACACATTATAAAGCTGATTCTGAAACAGAAATTAAGTGTGAAATTGATATATATTCAGATTTCTGGTTTTTATGATGCAGTCCTGGTATTTGTTTTATAGTGCCAAATTGAAGTCAAAAAGAAAATACAGTCATATAATCCCTGATTTCTTCATTTCTTATCTTACTAGTGTTTGTTCTTTGACATCTAATGAAAATATGATTGCCATCACATGTACCAATACATACCAAAATGCACACTTTTCTACATGAACTTAATGCTGCTTTCTTCAATTTTCTTTAATTAATCAGAATGGGACCTTGAAATTATTTGCTTACAGAAAAACTATGTCATACATGAAGCTTTTTTAAATCATTGGGGGGAGGGAGAAAAAAGCTGATTGCAAAACTAAGTGTGGGACAGATTACTCCTCATTTGAAATGTAAATTGCTTATCTTTTCTTTCTCATCACATCTCTAATGTGCAGGTACAGCTCTCAGAGCACTGATGCTTTTAGAGCTACTTGAGGTGAGTAGGTGAGAGCAGTAATTAGATACTGTGAACCTTGGGTTAAGTAGTTCACATCAGGGTTTGGGGAAGAAAGCTGCAAAACATTTCAAGATACCTAAAGCTAGTGATTTAATGTGGCACATCTTCTGCTGTATAATTTTGATGCTTTTTAAATTTTCTTATTGTGACAGATTACGTGAAATGGCCAATGGTTCTCTGAGTCATGTATGTTTTCCTACCCATGCAAATATACAGCACCTTATTTTTGTTAATTCAGTTGTGTTCAGATGCTTAAAGGAGAGGATAAGCTTTTAACAGCTCTCAACCCGACTTTCTCTTCATCATACCTCTGACCTTACTTCCATATAGGCTTTATTCCCCTTCCAAATGCTGACTTCCAATGAGATATTCTTACATAAATGTTACAGTAACTATTACAGGCAAGAGACAGCATACTTCTATATATCTTGTTATAATAGAGAAGTTAGACAGGTGAGAAAAAAAAAAAGTGATCAAAACCAATCATATAATTTGGTATTGCTTATGCATGGGAAAACATGGAGAACATGTAGCCTTATGAAAGTAAGTATAGCACCTTGAGGAAAGTCTTCAGATAATCACATCTCACAATAAGTCCACATAAAATCAGAGGCAGAAAGACAGATATAGAAGATGTAGGGAAAAAAAATGTATGTATGATATTACATAACAGGATCTTACTCTAAATTGAGTGTAAGTGGAGCAGACACAGAGAATTCAGACCTTAGAACATTAACAAATTTTTCCTAAAGTAGTTGTGGTCAGATTTCATTAGCTCTTTCTGAAGCTATACTCATAAAGTATATTAAATACCACTTTTTTCTTTTTAGTAGACTGATATAATTGCAATCTGTGGTCAGGACCTTATTTAGAAGACTACTGAAACATGGATGCATTTTTCTTGGGCAGTTATGTAGATTTGGTAATAGCACAGTGATGGGCAATAACTGTCATTAAACAATAATATTGCAGTTTTCAGTATATATGAGTTAGGTACCCAAATTATTAGGCCCAATGCCATTGCTGGATTTAGATCAATGCCATATTTCTTCTCAAAAATGTCTAATGCTTTACCACATATCTGTCCCTTCTACTAATGAACCCATATACAGACAACCCATTTTGGCTCACTAAGCGTGGCCCATCCAACCCAGTCCAAGCCCATGTAGTGATGCTGCCATGAGCAAAACAGAACCCTTTAGCTCCTTCAGTCCCTGTCCTTGCTTTTCAGTCCTATAATTACCAAGATATTGATAGACACCATCAAAACTTGTCAGTTAAAGAGCTTTGTGACACAATCTTGTCTGTCCTGGGAGAGGGAAAATTGTGATACTTGGGATGTCTTTTACCCCTCACTCCACTGGGGAAGCTGAAGCATTTGATTTCTGTGACCTTTGTAAAAAAAATTGAAATTTGTATACATTTCAGTAGTTGTAATGGAAAGAGTAGCTGGTTTGTACTTGTAGCAAACAGTTATATATACAGCTAAGGTCAGGTGGTCTGAAAGAAAACAGGTCGGACATCAGGAATTTGGTTTTGTCCTTTCTCAAATAGGGTTCGTAGTATATCACTTACCCCTTCCATTTGGCCCTCTCACCAAGAGGGACGCAGTTTGTCACAAGCCATAGTCTCTCAAATAATTTCTGGACTCTGCTACAGCCCCTCATTTGAGTCTTTTTGTTCAGGCATCTTTAACTGGGCTCAAAGACACTCTGCAAGCAGGATATACACAGCTTATAAGTATAAAGCACTCAGTAGCTAACACAAGCAAAAGATAGTTAGGCATTAACAAGCTATTAGGCTAAGCGTTAGTGTGCTCACTGTTCTGATAAGGCACCCAAAGAGTCTTTGTTGGCCAGGCAGGCATCACCCAGGAGGGAAAAATCCTCCTCCGCATCTCCCTGGAGATGTTACTGAACTGCCTCCAGTTTCTCAACATCCCACTTGAAGTAGGAGGCCCAAACCAGACACAGTCTTCCTGGTGTGGTGTCACTAGTACTGAGCAATTAGGGATTGTAACTCCCCTTGATCTGATGGTTGTGCTTTTCCTAGTGCAGCCCGGTGTGCGGTTTGTCTCATTCATAATGAAAACATACTTTTGGCGTGTATGTGTGTTGGCATCCACGGTTTCTCCAGGTCCTTTTCAGCAGAACTGCCAGTTTGTTCCTGGCCTGTACCAATGCATAGGCAGGTATGCTCTGTCCTGAGGCAGGTCTTTGCACTTTTCTTTGCTGAACTTCAAGGATTCCCTGGTGATCTAATCTTTAATTTTAGCAAGGTCTCACTGAAATGAAGATCTACAGTTCATTTACCAACTCCTTCTCCCCTAGCTTCGAATCATTCAGAAATCTGCTGAGGAATCACACTTTCTCAACATCTAGGCAGTTGATGAACATATTGAACAGTATTGGCCCGAGTATTGATGTCTGTCATGCTCCACTTGTTACCAGCTGCCAAACAGACATCGAGTCATTGATCACTACTCAGTGACACCAGCGGTCTGGACAATTGTCAGCTCATCTAACAGTCTGGCCAATCTGTACTTCTTCAGCTTATCAATGAGGCTGTGGTGGGAGAGTTTTATGTAAAGTTTTAGCAAAGTCAAGATATATTACAGCCCCTCTGTTTTCCCCTCATCCATGAAGTGGATCATAGGTAGTCTTTTGTCATTGAAAGCAATCAGATTGGTCGAGCATAATTTACCCTTGTTAAATCTGGCTATTCCCAATCTTCTTCTTTTCTTTGGAGGACTTGCTACATGAGTTTCTCGGAGACCAAAGTGAGGCTGTCACACCTGTAGTTCACCAACTCATCTCTCTTGCCCCCTTTGAAGGTAGATTCAACACTTGCCTGTCTTCATCGAGGACTTCCTCTGAGCTCTGTGATCTTTGAAAGATTAAGTAGAATGGCCTCACAGGGACATCAGCCAGATCTCTCAGTGTCCTCAGGTGTATCCTCTCTGCCCATACACCAGTCTGCAGTTCCTCAGATCCTCTCCTTACATTTTGTAAGGATAGGTGTACCGTTAGCCTTCCCCCTGCCATCAGGGACTGCCCCGATAACAATAATTTTTGAAGGTAGGAGACAGCGATATTGCAGTTACGTCAGTGCACTGAATTAATTTCCATCAGGCCACATGGGTCTGAATATATCTCACTTCTGAACTAGCCCACTTACACAATTATTCCTGTCCCCCTTGAACTGCCTTGCTAGTTTTAGTTAATTTTGTCATTGGCCATCCGGATTTCATCCTCTTTTGCCTTAGCAGTGTTTTTATACTCCTCCTTTATGCTCTTGTTTCCACCTCCATTTCACTATTAGTTCATTAAGAAACTCTTTGCTTAGCAAAGGAGGTTTCTGTGAATATTCTCGTTCATCAAGAAGAGCAGGATGGTTTTTTTCCTTGCCTACAAAGTCTCTTAAGCCACAGCCTATTCTCCTACAGTCCAGTGTCCTCGTTCCTCTAGCTTTCCTCTGGATGCTGAACTCAGTCATCCCACAGTCCCTGCAGCCCAGACTGCCACCTGTGGCCACATTCTCCACACTTCTTTCCTGTTTGTTACCAGCAGGACAAAGTTTTGGGCCAACTTTTAGTCTAAAATCTCTGCTTTTTACCAAGGCTATAAACCTCCACTTGGCTCATTCTTATACGTCTCCAACTGCCTTTTTCTTTACTAGCAAAAACAAATACATAACAATTTTGCCATAAAGAGAAAAAAGGTGAGGGAAACATAATCTTTCAAATCATTCTATTTTTTTTTTTCTTGTTAGTAATGGAATGTCCTAACACATCTATTTTCTTCTGAGTGCTCGTCAATTAATAGATCTAATGGTATTCCAACTGATTGGTCTTCTCCATAAATTCATAAATCAGTCCTAATTTTCCTGGTTCCCCTCACAGTAAGAAAATGAAGGACTTCTGACTCTGCGCTATCCTTTAATAGGATAGTGTCCAACTGAACAGTTTTCTAAAGATTTACATAAGGACTGTGCTAGTAGTGGCCCATTGAAAAAAATGTGTTGTATGCTCTCATGTTCCTGCAGACCCTCAGGGGCTGCGCTTGAGAGTGCAGCTCTGCTCAGAGGATGACTTCAGAGTTCCATGACTGGCCCTGAGACTGGAGAAATTTGAGAGTTCAGGTTTGTACAAGGGCCCTGTGACATTTATGATGTTATCATTTCAATGTAATATATTTATCAAGCCATTACGATTGTTTCTTATTCTCCATCCCATTCCAATTGCTGTGTTTGACTATGTATTTCAAACTTTTATTCCCACATCTTCAGTGCTGTTCTTTCTTGGTTTGACAAAATGTAGAAAATATGCCCATCCACTGAGTTTATAGAATAAATCAAAATACTTCTCTAAATATCACTTACTGAGCAACAGTTACACTGCTACAGTGGAGTCATTTTTGCTATTTTGCACTGTGTTGGCCCCATGAAATTAAAACGTGATTAGAGGTAAAGGGAAACAGATTCCAAGAGACAAAGTGAAAACCTGAAAATTGGTATATTCCAAACAAATGGCTGTAAAACTTCGCACGGTGGTTCTTGAAAACCCCGTACTAAAGGAGTCAGTTTGAGGGAAAAAGAGATTCATATACTGTCTATGGAACAGCTTTCCTTTCTAAAGACCTGTTGTTTTGGTTTTTTTGTGAAACAGGCCAGTATTTTTATATATCAAAATTTTCCATAATAAACTTTCACACATGACAGTTACAACAGCTTGATACAGCTGAAGCACGATATAAGGTAGTGCTTGGTAATGCCAGCATCACCCTTTAAAGCCCTTTCCATACCACAGTGAAAACACTTCCATCGGAAAAAAGAAAGAGCTGTGTGATGCTGATGTAAGAACATGGGCTTCTGCTCACTCCACTGTAACCTTATTCCAAATGCTTTCTTTTTAAAAGGCAGCAACCATTATCCTCCACTTGGCTCATTCTTATACGTCTCCAACTGCCTTTTTCTTTACTAGCAAAAACAAATACATAACAATTTTGCCATAAAGAGAAAAAAGGTGAGGGAAACATAATCTTTCAAATCATTCTATTTTTTTTTTTTTTTTCTTGGTAATGGAATGTCCTAACACATCTATTTTCTTCTGAGTGCTCGTCAATTAATAGATCTAATGGTATTCCAACTGATTGGTCTTCTCCATAAATTCATAAATCAGTCCTAATTTTCCTGGTTCCCCTCACAGTAAGAAAATGAAGGACTTCTGACTCTGCGCTATCCTTTAATAGGATAGTGTCCAACTGAACAGTTTTCTAAAGATTTACATAAGGACTGTGCTAGTAGTGGCCCATTGAAAAAAATGTGTTGTATGCTCTCATGTTCCTGCAGACCCTCAGGGGCTGCGCTTGAGAGTGCAGCTCTGCTCAGAGGATGACTTCAGAGTTCCATGACTGGCCCTGAGACTGGAGAAATTTGAGAGTTCAGGTTTGTACAAGGGCCCTGTGACATTTATGATGTTATCATTTCAATGTAATATATTTATCAAGCCATTACGATTGTTTCTTATTCTCCATCCCATTCCAATTGCTGTGTTTGACTATGTATTTCAAACTTTTATTCCCACATCTTCAGTGCTGTTCTTTCTTGGTTTGACAAAATGTAGAAAATATGCCCATCCACTGAGTTTATAGAATAAATCAAAATACTTCTCTAAATATCACTTACTGAGCAACAGTTACACTGCTACAGTGGAGTCATTTTTGCTATTTTGCACTGTGTTGGCCCCATGAAATTAAAACGTGATTAGAGGTAAAGGGAAACAGATTCCAAGAGACAAAGTGAAAACCTGAAAATTGGTATATTCCAAACAAATGGCTGTAAAACTTCGCATGGTGGTTCTTGAAAACCCCGTACTAAAGGAGTCAGTTTGAGGGAAAAAGAGATTCATATACATATGGAACAACTTTCCTTTCTAAAGACCTATTGTTTTGGTTTTTTTGTGAAACAGGCCAGTATTTTTATATATCAAAATTTTCCATAATAAACTTTCACACATGACAGTTACAACAGCTTGATACAGCTGAAGCACGATATAAGGTAGTGCTTGGTAATGCCAGCATCACCCTTTAAAGCCCTTTCCATACCACAGTGAAAACACTTCCATCGGAAAAAAGAAAGAGCTGTGTGATGCTGATGTAAGAACATGGGCTTCTGCTCACTCCACTGTAACCTTATTCCAAATGCTTTCTTTTTAAAAGGCAGCAACCATTATCCAAGAAGATTTTTTCTGAGGCCCACAGATATTCACCTGATTCACCCTGACTGCTTGCGTATTTATCCCATGGAATTTGTGTTCCTGATCCCTGAAGCATGGCTGTGATGTCTGGCTGAGCTGCAGTTTATCTTCTAGATTTGCTTTAAAGACACAAAACATCCACCACATACTTACATCAGTTGTTAAAATGATTAATCCCCCACAGGTTTCAGACGTGGGGAACTCTAAAGGGATTAATCACTGCACCCTTTTCCCTGCTTTGCTTGAGAAAGAGATGACGGCAGAGCATTATATGCAAAGGAGATTAAAATGAAGTTGAAGCTTCCGACAGCTTTCACTAAGAAAAAAATGGAAAGAAGAGAGACTAGTGTTAGGGAGGAAAAGATTTGATGATATTCAGAAAACAGAATGAGAGTGAAAAGTGCTTGAGGAAGCAGTGATACGTCTTGATACAATCATAAGCCTACGATGACTATAAGGAAGGAGTTTTGCCACCATCTATCGGTGAACAGGAGGAAGAGACAAAGCCAGCAAATGTGTTTGTTCCCTGCCTTCTCACACAAAACCAATATTTTCATTATTTCCTTAATTCATGCATATATTGAACAACTGATGTCCCTGTTACATGACAAAGCATCACGTGTCGTCCTTAACATGCCCACAGCAAAGATTCACCCTAATCAATACACCTGTTTTAGTATGAGTAACTGAAAAGGAAAGGTGGAGGAAAAGGACAAAGGACTTTGATCCCGTTAGGGATTGTTTCGTAGGCAATGCCTGAGTTGTAAATGCCCTCCCAACCTGAGCAAGGAGGTGGAGTTGAACTGTCACCTACACCTCTTCTGAGCTGCTGGTCGGCTTAATCTGCTCAGGCTGAGCTACACCAGTTCCTTACTTGAACCAATCTGTTTAGAACTGTATAAGGTGTCTGCACAACACTACAAGTAGTATAGTTATGTTAAGATATCCAAAAATTTTATCTGTATGTCCCTACAAAAAGAGGTACTTAACAGGATCACATCAGTACAATCATACCTGAAAATTATAGGTCCTGAACTAAGTCAGGTTGAAAAAGAAATCAATAGTAATAAAATACTCTATTGTTCTGTAAATCTCAGGAGAATTAAATGAATTTAGAGGATTGGCTCTGTTCTTTCTAAAACAGTCACCATACTATTAGTATTTATTCCCTGTTAGATGAAAACATGCTTTCAGGGCAGAAAAATGTACCATGTTACGTGCGTATTCTAAGAAGAGTTAACAAATGTCACAGATGTATTGCTGCTTTATCCTCTAGACATTAGTTCAGCAACCAAAATCTGTGTAACATGTGCCTGGATAGCTTCTTGGATCAGCAATAGTTGCAGGGGCAGATTCTCCTTTCTAAGCCCCAGTGGTTTTTACTGTCTGCTTCATTTGACAATTCTGAATTAAGTCCCGAAAAATAGGACTTGAAGAAAGCTGTATAATTTTTCAGGCTGCTGCTAGTGGTAGAAAAGCTTTCTACCTTTCTCTTAGACTGTGTTTCCAAACTCTGTCCCTTAGACTGATGGAGGCTAAGAAACAAATTCAATAAAATGTAGTCCCTCCAATGCTTAACTCTGACACCTGGTCCCCTGAGCGTGCAATATACTTTAGTGGCTCAGTATGCAACACAAACACTTTTTTGACGTAAATCTTTAACATCTGCACTTGATGCTTTTTAGGCCACGCTTTACACTATCCTGGCACATAGTAATAGGTTTTCTGTTAGAGAAACCAAACCAAACCTTGTGCAACAGGGGCCACAGTAGTGTGTGGCATGGGAAAACAGACACAGGGTGCTGAGAGGTGAAGCAAGCCTCAAGAGGAAAAGGATCATCCATCCTACAAAAGGAGCACAAGAGATATAAAACTCTGGGCTTTTGTATAAGGAACTGACCACAGGGCCTGGGAAGTGTCTGTGCAGCAGCTGTGGGGTATCAGTCCTACATCATCCGTGAATGGTTTCAGTTATGGTTTGCTCTATGCCTAAGATGCCTTCCCATTCTAACTTTACACTGCTCACTTCTGATGAATTTGTCTTTCCATCTTAATTTGTTGTCTCTTTACATCTATTTCCATTTTTAACTAATTTTATTTATTTATTTTCTTTACTTTACTATGTCTGCTAATACAGGTAGAAAACCAAAGGAGGTATCTTAGAGGACCAACAGGGTAACCCATGGGGAGAAAAAAAAATTGACTTGTAGAAGGGCAGAGAAGCTTGACAAAAGACAAAGAACCTAGTGACAACATAAGAAAATCACCAGGCAACTGCAGGCCACTGGGTATCAGGCAACAGTTAAGACAATAAATTTATTCTTAATTATTAACGAGTGCTACGGAGGCATCAGGGAAAATGATGAGCCCAGCTATGCTGCATCCCCTGTAAGTGTCTTTGCGAGATGCTGGGAAGAGAAGTTGAGGCAGCTTTGTCCCCTTCTGCTCATGACGTGAAAGAAAGATGTCCTGCTGTTTCCAGAAAGAGGAGCAGAAGGTATATAAAGGATCTGTATGAAGACAGTGGACATGCATATTTTCAGCCTGGAAAATTAGCACTTGCTCTTCTACGCTATCAAAATGCTGACACCCATCCAAATTTCAGCTACAAATTGAGCAAAACTCTACTCTTTTCCAGCCCACTTACCCCATAGGTTTCAGCAAACAGCTGGGAAGCAGAAAACACAGTCTCAGATTGTCAGGGGTGTGAGGCAGATTTGGCTGTTGGCCCTACAAATGCTGTATGAGAATTTTGACCATGAGGTTAATTGTGAGCAAAGGGGGAGTAAGGAGGATCCCACCTCTTCCACTGCATGGTGTGGGTATTCTCTGGGTATGTTGATGGCACCAGGCTCCAGTAACTGCAGAAGCCAGGAATTCACTGTTTAGTGGCTCCTGATGGGACTTGGGCGTGAGCCAGGGTTTATTTGCTCAGTGCTGCCAGCAAGAAGTAAATGGCCTTGTGAATACCCAGCAGTGGGAATTTAAACTGCTTGCTGCAGTTGCTGTGTGTACCTGTGGGACCTTAATATTAAACCCCTACGGAGGCATATAGGTTCCTGTCATCTCCTTATGTATCTAGGTCTAAACCAGTAACACTTTAATGGCCTGCTCCTAGCTTTTCAGGTGCCATTAGATACATGGTAAATCCAAAGATCCAAAACCACTCAAATCAAAAAGCCACACTGAGATTTTGTCGCTGGGAATGCCTCAAAAAATGCAAAAATAAATGAGAGGGAGCTTCATGGGCCAGGCATATATTAAAAGAGCAACAATCTTCGAAAAAGGGAGGCCTTCATATGCTACTGTAAGTAGGAGCTGTGACAAATAAAGTGATAAGTGCTGGTGTGCTCTGCTGGGATGCACACAGAAACAGAATAGCTGTCTTGGAGGAGAGGGATTGCAGTGAAACTGTTGCCCAGAAACAAAGGTGATATATCTCTGTTGGACAGCAAAGGACCCACCTACCTATTCTCATTCCCTTTGAATCTTTATTAATATAATTGCAGATAGGAATCTAAGTGTGGCTCGGGGTGTTTTTATAGAGATCAATTATATACTAGACTACCTTGGACTGGAAAGGGAGGACTTGCAGAAAGGAGTTAAATACTAAAACAACACTTCAACCCAGTGCCTAAAACATTGCTTCTTTTAGAGGCTTAGTAGAGTTGACTTCTGGAAAGCCAAACAACCAATTTGTTTTGTGGTTTTCTATTTTTGAAAATCCATGCAAAAACAGTATATAAGCACTACAAAACCTAACTCCAAATGCATCTAAAAAATTACTTTATACATCTTCTGTGACAGCATTAGCTCTTATTAAAAAATATGCCCCACAATGTCAAAAGAGCCTGTGCATAGAACTTTATTAATCAGAGGTTTTTTTGTCAGAATTTCCACATGTCAATATTGCCATTAAGTGAATTAATGAAGACCAGAGATAATGGAATATTTATGTAAATTGTCTCAACTAGATATCTCCAGTCTTTTCAGAGCTTATAAGTCTTTATTATGATAATGCTCTTGACGGGTATCTCATATGAAAGCTACATTAATTATTTCAGTTATTTTGCTTCTTGATTTCTAATGTCTGGGTTTGGGTTTTTTTGGTTGTTGTTGGTTGGGGGTTTTTTTATGTTTTGAAACACATAAAAGTAGCCCTATTTCTTAAAACTGCTGAAGTCTGCCTAAACTCTTAGGCTGACAAGCACAGATGGCTACAGTATTAAAAGCATTGTCACAGGGTATAAATTTTTAATAACCTTTGCTAACTTTAGCTGTGTTTATTTGTGCATTTTCCTCTCCTCCCTGATCTATAAATTAAAACAAACCCCACATTATTCACATTTCCCTAAACCCCAATATAAAAAGCAATTCCTGCATTTTTTATTGTCTTTGTGAACCTGTGATGTTTTTATGGGACTGGGCTGGAAGAAACTGCATGTTTTAATTTTTTTTTAATTATTATTCCAGTCAGTAAGGTGTAATGAAAACAACACTTATAGAAAAGTCATTTACTGCCACTGGGACTCTTCATATTCTTCTAACTCCATGCCTGGGAGCAAAAAGAGATCTTGAACTCTAAGGTGGGAGATTCAGCAAACTTTTGTGTTTGCTTGCAGATGGAGCCTTGAGTGCACGGTGCAACGTTACTGCACAGCAGATGTTGTGATCCCTGTGCTGGCAGGTATGTGAGACATCACCAGTGTCTGTTCCAGCCAGAACTAAACGCTGTTTTCTACATGCTTTTATTGATCCATGAAACAACCTTTTGTAATGCTGTATGGAAATGTGCAATTAAAAGCTCTCTTTACTTTCACCTCTTCATCTTATTTAAAAATTTCATTTAATCACCAGTATGTATGCAGCAGACAGTCCCAAATAGAAATATTTTATTCCAGATTAGCTGAAATTCAGAGGAGGCTTCATGCCTGAGGTTTTTTCCTCCACTCACGCAAGGTGTGGCCCTTCTCTGCCTCTCCATAAAAACACACACAGACAGGCTACATCATGGGAAATCTAACTAACTGCAGAGAACGTTGATGAAAACCGAATGCAGATGGACATTCAGGACTTCTTGTTTGCACATTATAGAAGACACGTATTTTTAAGCAGAAGAAAGACCCATTAATCAAGCGAGAATCCATAAAGCAAATAACCACCCACATCACTACTCAGAGATACCAAACTGATAAAGTTGCTAACCAGAATTCAGGAAGAGCTATAAAATAATCCTTAGGCTCTTCATTTGATGGGTAAAAGAAAAAGAGGGTGAAGGACCACTTCAGCGTTTAGTACCTGCAAAGTAGGTCTTAATAAGCATAGACTAGGTCTTTAAAAACATAGCTGCTTTAATCTGAAGAAAAATCTAGAGAAGAGGTAAATGTTTAAATATGAGTAAATTGCTAATCTTTGCTTTTCTGACTGCAGTTTTGTGTTTGGTATTTTTTTTAATTTTATTTCCCAGATAGCTGAATTAAGACAAAAGAGAATATGAAACTGATTGTAATGTCTAAGAAAAGATCAGAGGATAGAGCTGAAAAGATGGTTATTGCCTTTGCAGCTGCTGATTAAGGGCATAAAATACATTTTGCTTCTATTTTTTTTTTTTTCCTTTGAGTTTGCATTTGCCACTATGCAACTGCATTGTCAGCCAGATTAATTTTCAGCCAGAAAGTAGGTTCAGTGAGTTAACTTTCAGTTAAAGCAAGGAACTGGTGTGGCTAACCACATGCACAGTCACATCATTCACAGGAGGACCTCCACATGAACATGCGAAGAAGCAGAGTGAGAGGAGAAGAAAGACCTTTTCTGCAGCAACCCACAATTAATTTCACTTAAACTGATGAGAAGCTGGACTGTTATGTGTTGCAACCATAGTAGGGAAGTTGATGGGCTGGATGGGATACACACACACACACACACAAACACAGACACACGCATTCTGCATCCACCCGTGTGTTGCCATTTGGAGTGGTCTTAGTGTAGATACTGAATAAAAAGGGAGCAGCTCTTTGCTATGTTTTGGGTAAGATTAAATTTGCTTTGAGAATACTTACTGAACCGCAAATAAAGCTCTGAGCTTAAACAGAGTGCCATAACAATAAGCAGTGGCAAAACGCATTAGTTGGTAAAATTTCAGTCAGAATACGGTATAGTACGTGCTTTTAGGTGCAGTGGAGTTGGGTAGGAAGGGAGCAGGAAATTATATAGTATAATGTGAATTTACTTATAGGAATTCCTATATCTTTCCTCCAAGTCTTCTACAAGTACTCATGTAAACAGAAAATAAGATGTTCGTCCTGGTAGCTGCAAAAATTAGGTTACTGAAAAAGTATTGAGTTGATGGGATAACAGTACAGTATATATGCGAGAAGGATCAGCATCTTTCTGTTGTTAAATATCTGTGAACACCCACAGTCTCCTCAATGTACCATAAATAACTGTACGTGCAATTTAAGGATTAGAGTCGTTTGGTTAAATGTAGATGCACAAGGATATTTGAGATGTTCCAGGTATCCTGCCTGGCATTCAGACAGGATTCAAGTCTCTTCCAGGTGATTTGTCCTATCTGCGGGCTCCTTGCAAATATCGAAAACACCACTTACATTTCAGATGAAAAAATGTTCTTCCTACATTTTAATTTTACATCGTTATGTTCTCACCGACAGCATATCAGAACATTAAAAGTTTTGCGAATAGACTGCAAATTTATAGAGTAAATTACGAAGGCAACTGAAAACTAACACAATGTTTTAAATGTTTAAAATAATAGGATATACAATAAATAACAACTGCTTAAAAAAAAATCAAATTTTATGTTAAAATATACTACAACAGTGATGTGTAGGGAGTGGGGGAAAAGGTTGAAGAATACAAAGTCTTTTTCTGTTGAATTAGAAACAAGTTTCAACAGGAAAGAAGTTACCATCTGTGCTCATTATCTGTCTTTCTTTACTTTTAACTCAGAGTTCCTCATGGCAAATGTGGAATAATATGGGATATCACCCAGGAAAAGCTCCAAGCATTGAATGCTGTGGGTGAGAAATGGAAAGGGGTGACAGTTATGATCCATCAGCTTCCTCACAGTAACATTATTTCTGACTAAAAGTCCTAAAAGTGATAAAGCTTAAATCTTCTCATAGGTTTGGGAGAGGTATTTTACAATATGGTATTGAGATAACCTTTTCAGCTGATGTCTGTTAAATGACATTAAAATGCAATTCATTTGGCCTGCCTGCAGAATTTTTTAAAAACCAGCAGCACCACCACCAAAATTAGTTTAATATCATATTTCAAGCCCTTACTTAAGCATAATTTTTTCTCAAGCCTTTGGCAATTATGTGATACTGATTCTCATTCTGCTCCAATTTGCATGATCCATTTTAATGCAAAAAAACAACAAGGATATCTTAAAAAGGTGGTCTGCATAATACAGGCTTAGCATTCTTCAGAAAAACTAGCCTGGCATGTGAGCACAGTCATAGGCAGTGGAAGATCACCAGAATGCATCAAAGAGTCTGTGAACATGGGACTAAACCTTGTAAATATCATTTATAAGATCCTGCATCTCTTTTTCCACAATGGTTAAGAGAAATCTTCCATGTTTGTGATGGAGAGTCAGGTCTGAGAAACACATGAATACATTTATGTCCTTACACTCGGGAATTTTTAGCTCTGGTTTTTATGTACTAGCTTCATCTGTGTGAAAAACATTACTGAGTTTTGCTAATGCACTTTATACATAGTTTCCAGTCCACCGGCACAAGAGGTCCCAGAAGGTATGGAAGAGTGTCTGTGAAAATACACATTAATGGACAGTTCACCTCCTAAGACATTACAGTTGAGACAGAGTGGTAGAGGTGATGGTAGCAGAGGAAAGGGATAGTGATTCATGTAAGATCTATTCTTGACGTTAAGTCTCTCACTGTTTTTTCTCAGCTGCTGGTATTTGTGAACTCTGGTAAGGGTAGATAAGTTGCTTCTGTAGTGTTTAATTTTAACAGCCACTAGGGACTCTTCTCATGAATATTAGATTAAGCTTTTCAAGTTCCTTGGCATCATCTCTGAAATTCCTCTTCTGTCAGGTGTTGCTCCATCTAGTATGCCCACTGATGCAGTTGTCACATATCTCTGGGCAGACATCACTGTTCTGAAAGGTTGCCACAGTAGACTAGTGCCAGGCCTGGGGATGGGATCCTAGGATGAGACTGAGCTACAGATTAAAATACCTAAGTTTAGATCAGTAAGGTACAGAAAGCTCTTCAGCTGGACACAAATCCAGGTATCTGCTCTAAGGAGAGCTAGATGGCTCTCCAGACTCTCTTGACTACATTGTTTATATGTTAGATTGGATTGCCTATCAACATCATGTAGTATATGCAGAGTCATAAGGCATTGCCCCTTCAGATGGCTGTGCACAAGGCTGGGGGACTTTTGGAGGCTCTTAACAGAGGTTCTTATCCCAAGCAGATCTTTTTGTTATACTAAAGCGTCTCAAATCACACAGGAAAGTTATGTTTAGGTACTTTGTGATCATGCTTGCAAGCAGGAAATATTAAACTCTGACTGATTGCCCTTGTTGTTCCCACCCTATGGATGGCACCTTTCAAAAAATTTCCTGTGCACCTAGCTTCATGCACTTGCTAAAAGTCTGTGTTAGTCTGTCTGTATCAGCAGGTCTGAGCTTTTCAGCAGATGAAATTATTCCAACAACTTACAGCATTTATAAGATCCAGGGACTACTTGCATTAGGCAATCTAAGTTTGATATTGTTACCTAGCTCATTGGAGCGAGAATATATCCATTACAATCACATTTTCTGTTCATTTTAAAGAGTAATGTGGGGAGTAGAGAAACGATTCAGTTATTACCAGCAATTGTAATGTGCTTAATTTTCACTGCTCAGTTTACTATGGTCAATGTCTGGAAAACAAGCAATCATCTTCAGCTGTTAGTAGGGGTTTTTTTGTTGTTGTTTTTGTGTTTTTTTTTTTTTGTCATACAGGTAAAAAATATATTTTCTTATTTGGGGAAGGAAGAAACCTGATGAAATTTTATTATGATTAAAATATGAAAATGAGATTATGTCTGTTCTTGAAATTGGTGATTTTTATATTAGGGTAAATACTGTCTCAAAGGTAGAAAATCTGTCAGTGAAAATACATAAGGCATAGTCCCCCGTCAATATGATCATGACTTAGTCCTAACATAACCTTGTCCTTTTAATAAGTGATGTTTTGTACTGGTTTATAGCACCAGGCACCAGACATGTCCCAGGTGATTTTTGTATTTTAAAAAACCTGTTGTAAGAGGCAGCCTGCAACATAAAGGTCTCGTATACATCCCTAATCTTGAATTATCCCTGCAGGCAGTTTCCACCCACACATGACCTTCTGCTGACATCTGCATAGATACAGCAGTCTGTCCAGATAAATTAATCGGCAAGATCATGAATGGGAGTTGGAATGTCAAGAGCATAAATGGTAAGTGGGAGCCATGATCTATACTCCCATTTCCTTCTTTTGTAAAGCTTCCTCATTGGAGAGATAAGATCCTGTTTAGCTGAAGTTGGTTTTATGATGGAAATTCAGAAGGAATGACTGGGGGAGTGGTAAAACCTCTGGGGCAGCAGCCTGCACTCAGCTCTAGGAGGGAACACATGCTATAGGAAAGAAGAGCTTCTGGAGGCAGCAATGAGGAGCCAGTCACTCACAAGCATACCAAAATTTCTAGCTATGGTTGCAGCCTCTCTGAAAATAGTTCCCTCACCAAAGAAGCAATGAAATTTAGACGTAATGGAGTTATCTCCTGTTGCTACCCGTTGGTAAATGCACATAACGTGGCGAAAACTAATCGTTTACACAAGACACTTAGTAAAGCAGGCAGTGTGATTATGAGCCAAAAAGGCTGTACATAGAAACAAAGCCATCATGCCAGATTAAGATAATAGGGAAAATGGGATTCCTAAATTAAACAAAGCACATGTAAACAGAAGCAAAAACGTAATTTGTATTTAGAGCTGACCTAAATTTCCATTTAGGAGAAACAAAAAAGAATGAAAGCTTTATCAGTCCTCACTGGGAAAACTCAGATGAGAACAGATAGACTCCATTCTTAGAAGTAATGCATTGGCCTGTCGAGAAAGGGGTCTGGGTCCTAAAAGGTCTCCGGGTCCTGGGAGCAAGAGAGGTGGGTTAACAGGAACCCCACTGAAATCACATTTTAGCCTACAAGTAACACCACAGGCAGTAAGAAAAATATGCAGTCACTAAGAACAACGTGGGGTTATGGGAAACAACCCAGCTCAGGCATCGCTGCATCACTCCGTTATGCAGTGTAGGCATTCCACATATATTTTGGCTATACATTAAAATATTCTGAGCTGAGTAAGCAAATTAGGACTAATGATAAGAAAGCTGTGATGATACCCTCTGTTGGGGAGGTGGGGGAGAGAGGAGAAAGCAGCATGAGTACTATCAAGCATTGTAACGGTGCAGAAGGTAATATTTCATAGTGTGTCAAGGACAAGCTGAAGTGCGGAGGAGAACTCCCATGTGTAGACTACTGGACTATATTACACCAATTCCCGTTAATCCTAATGGGTCTGTGGAAGAAGAAATTAATAAATCCTGCAAGGAAGAGGTATTCCTATCTTCATTGCAAGTTTCTCTGAGGAAATCAGTGGTGAAACGATGGTAGAAAAACTGGTTCAAAAATATAATTCAGGAATTTGCATGAGCTTGAGGTAAGGGCATTGAAGAGAAGCAACAGCCCAAACTGATGGCAGATATCTTTTCTTGTTTGGTTTCTGCTCGGGATGGGCACCAGAGAAGCGGTCCATTCATACGCACAAGAACACAGCTGAATGCACTGCCTCTGCTGTATACCACCTGTTCCTATGTAAATTAAATCTGTAATACACAAACTTTAAACATTTCATTTTATTGTAAAAGAAGAGGAGAACAAGAAAGATGGAAGTCAGGCATGTGATGAGAATGGTCAGGAAGAGGGCACACTATATCTAGTATCTTTTGATTTCTCAAATACTCTAAGGTCCATTATGAACTTGCCAGTATCACAAATGTGAAAGGAGTCTCACGCTGTATATGAATGCTCACCCACTCTGAAGCCTGTGAATCCCAGAGACATTTGGCACACAGTGTTGCAGCGTATGAATAGAAACTTGAGAACTTTACAGGTTGCAAAGAAAACATAAACTTCTAAATATTTCTTGTCCTGCAGATCAGCTGTAGATTCTGCAGGCCTCTGAAGTCTAAACAGCAGATGCAGGCACATTTTTTTTCATAGAGCCCTGACAAACATGGCAGAGAAGTATGCAAAGTTAAGGTAACGTTGTGCTCTTTGGAAAAGAGCAATTCACTTGATCTTTAGACCCAAAGTGGATGTGCAATCTGAGCATCAGCTTCAGCTAAAGAAGATACTGAACATGTTAAATGCACCCAAATGGTCAATAATGTATGCTGCTGGAGCTCTAATGCTGTGATGTTAGAGTAAAAAACTGTCCAGATGAGACTTTACCATTGATGGGTAGGCTGAGCAAGGCATATTTTCCAGCGTGCAGCACAGATGGCTGTTTGGTGCAGGAGAGGGATCCCTCTCAACATGTTGCAATATTTCTGTAGCTGTGTATGGGTCAGGGAAACAGGCAGAGCGCTGTACAGGTATCACGCTATCGGCAATAAGGCAGGTCAGAGTGCAGAGAGCCAAGCCACAACCATCTAGCAGATGAACGCAAGTGTGAAACAGCCCAGGATTTGCAATGCTGGTGAGCAGTGCCTTAGGTGCCCTAACCATTGCAATGCTAAGGGGACCCACTATCCACAATTCTGCAACCTGCCTTTCACTTGCAACCTGATAATCTTTTATCTATGCACCCCGAGACTGCCTTTAGCACGGTATCCCAAGTGCCGTAATCCTCACTGTCTTGCACTCAAGCACTGCTATGAAAGTGGTTTCCACTTAGGTGCGCGTTGCCCTTTTCTTTCTATCTCCCCATGCTTTGCCTCGTAGCATTTTACAACACAGTGTTAAGGTCTCTTGATGCTTTTCCTTATGGCTTCTAGTTTATAGACCCTACTAGATGACATGGTAGATGTCATATAGAATCACAGAATCATAGAATCATATACATTCCCATTAAATGTTACTGAATAATATACACACACAAAGCTCAACAACCAGTCATTATGCAGCACCTAGGCCTGTTCAAGTGTGGCCCAATTAGTACTAATAGCACCTTAAGCAGGAACAGCAAATGAGCAGGTCCTGATGGAAACTAGACAGGTACTGTGAGAAAAATGTTTGGGCTGACCAACTACCACCCTGGAGAGGACACCCAGGGGATGATGCTCATCTGGGGACCCTGTCATTGCTCTTCCCAATTGAAGAAGAGGAAAGGTTTTCCTTTTTCTCTCATTCACTTGCTCTTTCCTTGATTTTTTGTTCCCCCCCATTCCCAAGGTAATTTTGAAGTTAAGGTGTGACATCAGCTGTGGACCCTGCAAACCTGTTTCAACTTTCTTTGTGCAGCATGACACATTTATTAGAGTATACCTGGCAAAACATAAGGAAATAATTTGATTAACAGCAGGAGGAAGCATAGGGAAAAAAGCTTCAGCATTGTGGCAACAAGGTAGCAATGATCAATGCAACACTGTGTAGAACAGAAAGATAATTTTATTTTTAAATTAAACCCATTTTGCTCTCATTTCCTTGTAGCCACATACTCCAAGCACCAAGATGATTCATGTTATCTGGTCTGAATTCTTGCAATGGCATTGAAAACAAGGGACACAGCATATTTTTTCACATCTCCCAGGTTCTTCGGTTGGCATCCACCTGCTTATTTCGGATGTGTGTTCTATATCCTTAAGAAGCTGTCAGAGAGTGTGACATTTTATCTCTCCACCCTGTCACACTTCTGCAGGTCATTGGGTTTATCCCACTGTGTTTTGTCTCTTTATCTGGCTGTCTTATGGCTCTGTTCTTTATCTTCCCACCATCACTTCTTAAAGGTTTGAGTTTTATTTTAGACTGTCTCATGTTTCAGTCTGGGTGCAGGTAGTCCCTTGTTATTAGGCTGTCCCTTTTGTCTCAACAGGCTTGCCAGTGAATGAACAGTGTAAAAAAGGATTTGAGAACTTCAGCCTTAGCAGGAGTCCCTCAATAAAGGATGCAAAAGGAAATGCAGTGAAGGAAGAAAAGGCATGAGCTTATCATGTTCGGGTGAGCAGGTGTGGCTCAGACAGTCAAAAAATTCACATAAAGAAATGGTAAAATTCTCATCAACAAGAGCATGGGTCTCACAAGGGAACTGTTAACCAGACACAGTAGTAGAATAAGTGCAACTGTAGAATAACTGCAGAGAAATGGCACACCCAGACATACAGAGACCACACTAAATGGTAAAGACATGGAAAGTTCTTCTGTCATCAGCTGACTTGGAAAAGAAAACTCAGAAGAAGGCAGGTCATGAGCAGTAAAAAGGATTAATGAGACATTGACAAATTTACTTCTTAAGAAAATGTGTAATTCTCAAAAGATTTGCTTTACCTCAAAATATTTTTTCTAATTTTGAAGTTTTCATACCACATTATTTCATATCTTCTTCCTATACATCACAACACTCCTTTTATTTTCTCCCCTTCTCCTATGGACAATCAACATCTCATACTCAATTTTGGATCTTATTTTTCCTGCACATGTTCTCCTTGATGCTCCCTTGAATCTATCTGGTCCTTCAAGAACTCTCCCCACCACTTCCCTCTCCTGGCCTCAAAACATTTTCTTCTCCAAAGAAAAATCAGATGAGTAGAATCTCACTGATTACAATAAAGAACAATTAAGAATTTAAACTAATGCTTTACACAGAATTCTGACCATATAAAATATTTAAAGTACTAAGTACGTTAAAGCTAAGTGTTGTTTTAAGGTCAAAAGGCAGCCACGTTTTTTCCATATTAACTGTCTTCATTAATCTGCATGGTGCTTGCCTTTGATGTCCTAATATTAATAGGCTGTTATTCTCACCCAGGGTAAAACAGGGAGTGTAGAATATATACCTTCATAACTGCCATTAATTCTGATGAGGCTGATTCTTGTACATCTCCAAATATAAAGAAGAGCATATATCCTCCAGTCTATACTAATAAGTCATATGAATGACCATTTGCAAGAATTAATGAACTGCATAGCTTCTTTGTTTAAAGCACTGTCAAGTTAAAACTATGCACAATGATCAGAAAAAAAGTCTTGTTAAATTTCTGTGACTTATTTAAGGTTTAGAATTTTGGTGGCTAACTCTTCACTGGAATAAGATGGAATATCTTACAGAAGCTAGGTCAGGGATATAACCCTTAAGTTATTTACCTTTCTTTTTTTATAATCATAGCAACTCTGGGTACCTTTGTGCATTTTAAAACAGTCAGGTTTATTATATAGTTTTATTTTCTGTGTTGATGTATTTCACTTTCTGCATACTTGGCTTACTTTGTAGAGTTCAAGTCTCTAATAATGTAAAGAGTTATATCTCCCTTTAAGGTTACAAAAATACTACACTCAGATTTGGGAAAAAATAAAAGAATAAAAGTAAAACCCTAGGTTTTTTAAAGTATTCTATTGGAGCCCTAAAGTAATAGAATATCATAATTCTGTGTTGATGTATTTCACTTTCTGCATACTTGGCTTACTTTGTAGAGTTCAAGTCTCTAATAATGTAAAGAGTTATATCTCCCTTTAAGGTTACAAAAATACTACACTCAGATTTGGGAAAAAATAAAAGAATAAAAGTAAAACCCTAGGTTTTTTAAAGTATTCTATTGGAGCCCTAAAGTAATAGAATATCATAATTTTCAATTATTCCTCACAAAGACAAAAATGCTAATATTATTTTTTGCTAGAAATAGATAAGTGGAATGAAGAAAGATTTTACTGTCAGCTGTTGTCCTTGGGTCTAGCCAGTGACCTTGTTCCAATTGGATGTGAAGACAAGAAAATTTGCAAGCCTTTCTCCTCTGCTACCACTAAATGATGATAGGTAATTATGAGAAGCATCTGGGAATTATCTAGTATTAAAAAAATAGATTAGCACGCATGATCAGAATCTTAATACATTCATTTCCTATCTGTTTTTCTTTATATGCCTTGGAATATTAAGATGGAAATTAGTAAATGAATGGGGAGGTATTTTATGTTGGTTTTGTCGGTTGCGGTTTTTATTAACAGCACCCTCCCCTTTATCCTATATTATTTTTATTTAGGAAAAGAAAACTAAATTGAACAAATTGGTTAGGAGGGATACCAAAATGGCTAAACATTAGACAGGGGCATATTTTTGTACCAGAAGTGGGAATGGAAAAAAAGGAACTGTATTAAGAAGTAACATCTGAGGCACAAGATAAAATATACAAGAATTGTTCTTTGGTTTTGAATCCAGAGTGCATTGCCGGGTTAAATAGCAGTTAGGTACGGGTAAAATCAGAAAGAGAGAGAAAGAGAAAGTGAAGAGGTAAATGGAAGGGCTGGATGATATTTGAGCAGGTAGGAAAGGAAAGACCTGAAACCACTAAAGATTGCACAAAGGACATTAACTCTTGTCGAGTAAAAGGAGAGAGAGGTTCAGCAGGTCAGCTGGAGAAAGTCCATAGAGAGCATGGGAAACGCCTGTCTAAGAAGGCAGGGGAGTGGTGAATGATCATAATGTGCTCGTCTACCTGAACAGGGAAAAAGATCTTCTAATACACTGTGAAATGGCATTGCCTTCCTGGTCTGATCTCTCTAGAAGCAAAACGGGGTATCTCCCTCTGATATGCTTTCTTGCAAATAATGACACAGGGAAGAGTTCTTGGATCAAGAGAACCATCATCTGAGTAAGTGTTACCCAAGTTTCTCTCCAGCAAAGGAGGTTAGCGAGGAAGTATAAGCCATGTATTAAAATTTCAGGACAGGTGAGCTGGCTGAGCATTGTTTCTTGGAGTTGCTGTGTTCTCAAAGGGGACCCAAGAGTGTCAATATAGTGGGGAGGAAGGGGCAATATTCATGCTTATTGCAATTTATTTTTAATAAATAAATAAATAAAATCCATACCTATAATCAAATCTAAAATCCAGATTTTCTAAGAAGCAGAAATTAGAATATCTACTATGTTGCTTTTCAGAAGTCATTAAGTCTCTGCCTGAGGCAGAAAAAACATTTCTTCATAGGAATATAAATACAATAAATTCACTTTAGAAAGACAGCAATGCTTACCTTGTTTCCAACAGAGAAGGAGGTTTTCTCTAACTTTTTAAAAATAGAACATTGCTAAACAAAGATTTGAGAAGTCAGTATTTTATGTTGTCACAAGAAAACTTCATACCAGAAGCTTAAAAGTAGAAGTGATTTTATATCTTGTTCCCCCCCAAAAAATAAAATACAAAAAAACCTCATAGAGCTTGTATTCCAAAGAAATGGAAAAAAAACAAAGCAAACCAAACCAAACCAAAACAAAAACCCTGAACAAACAAACAAACAAACAAAATCTACCAAAAAAAAAATTTGGAAGAAACTTAATTAAAACATCTTTATGAAAAGTGTCCCAAGCTTGTTTGGACTTTTTTCTTTTTTAACCACATTTTAATCTTCATGACTGAATAAGCAATGATGTAATTTAAAGTGTTCAGGGAAGACAGAATTAGATGATTACTGTGATTATGAAGGAAATATATGCTGGGGGAATTTCTGAGTCCTCCTTGAATTGCTTCATGAGAGTGTTCAGGGTTTTCTTCCTCTATTTTGTACATGTCTTTAGTTTATAATATACATAGTTTTGTTAACTCTTATGCACTTTGAATTCTGCTGCTCGATGACAGCAAGAAAACCTATTAACAGACTTCTTGCTAACAGAAGCGAGCTGTATTCATAGGGATAATCAATGAGCATATTCCCTGTGAGAAAAGCTTCTCATTTAACTTTCAAATAGGTGGCATGTGATTTGACAGGTTCATTTGGCAAGAATTTGGAAAGGATTTCTCATGTTGTCCAAGATTTACATGATGTTCCCAGAATATATTTTCAGGAAAGTTGTTTTTTTTTTTTTTTT
This sequence comes from Aptenodytes forsteri, assembly GCF_000699145.1. NCBI lineage: Eukaryota > Metazoa > Chordata > Aves > Sphenisciformes > Spheniscidae > Aptenodytes > Aptenodytes forsteri. The sequence goes on from NW_008795477.1 coordinate 1,637,635, forward strand.
AATGCTAAATCTTCAAGCCTTTATAACATCGTGTTGAATTATTTCTTTACCCTTAAGAGTACATCAGTGATGTAAATTGCCTTAAATTTAAATACCATTTAAGACCATGTTGGAGCACTTAATGCACTACAGCTATTTTACCGAAGTGCTACATCAATACAGCTGATTAGGTAGATCACAGTAATGGAAAATTTGGACTATAAAAAGACCCCACAAAATCTACCCTTTTGTTGAGGCAGCTTCTATGTGCTGGGCGCAATCTACCCATTGAAATTTCCTGAATTAATAGAAGAGTGAATAGCCTAAAAAATCCTAAATGAAACCCAGGCAAGTTTACTTTATGTAAGTATAAAGGGCTTCCCAATAACCTCGATCCGGCATGTGGAAGAGAAATAAATTAAGATCCATAAATTTCCCTGTTTGCCAAACATGTAGCGTGATTCCACATTAACAGGAAAAATGCATGATCTTCTCCCTAAAGAAATTTAATAGCTCTACAAGCTAAATTTATTCAAACCCAGTATAAAGTACCAGTCAGGTTTCGATCTCTGTTGCACTGACAAAGTCAGCTTCTACTAGATTATAGCAACTGAGACCTGCACCAAGGGCTGCACCAAGATTCAAGGATGCAATGCCTGAAAGCAGCAATAGCTGAAAGGTCAGCGATGCTGATGTTTTTCTGGATTCCAGCAACCTTGAGTGTGCAAAAGCTCTTAATAAATCCCAAATGCAACTGCATCCTTCCAGCTACTTCTTTAGCTTTTGATTTTGCATAAACATTATTGACCAGTGGATCAATAATCATTCAATAGATTACCTATATGACACTTTCAGAAGTTTTGCAGAATTAAACATTTATTTCATTTCAGATATCAGACCTACAACTAAAAATGAGAAAACAAAAGATGTTTTCATACTTATATAAGGATATATTTTACCTTTCTCTAGGAATTTGAATTACAGTCAGAATTTGGTCTGGTTGTTTCTGTTTTAATAGAATTAATTTCAGAAAATATATAAAATATACATTAAGAATAAAAGTTTACTTCTTGTATTGCTTTCTTGGTGTTGTTGACAGTCATGTTTGTAATGCTGAAATAATGGACTGTCTATTTTTGGGCTGCTCAAGATCCTCACTGGCATATTGCACACCACACTATAATGTAATTTTCTGTTATTGCAGCAGAAGAGAGAGTGTGGTTTCTGAAGGATCCCACATAACCCTTATTTGACTGTGACTGTACAGTTTCCAGGAGTCAGACTAGTTAATTATAAATCCCTACACCTCTATACCTCACTGAAGTGCACTGTGTAAGTTATCCGTTCAATGGGGGTATGATTTCAGAAGATAACACCCATTTGAAAATTTAGGGCGCTTGTCATTTCTGAATTCTGGATTCTCCTCTTTGAGATCTTTGCGGTCTTCATCTGAGATGCTTGAACTACTGCTGTTGCACACCTTTGTGACAGAAGCTACATGAATGAGTCCAACCCATACTGCATGACACCTAAAGAAATGAGCAGATTGCTGGTCTGCTTTTTTGTTCCAGAAAGAATTAAACTCCATAATTAAGAATCTCCACAAGGAATGTACTACAAGGCTGTGATACCTTCAAAAATAGTGCAGATTGAAAGGAGAGCATCAACAGAACAAAACTGTTAGTCCTGGAGACCTGGGGCCCATATTACACACATTTCAGGGGATTTTTACTTTGGAATAATTGTAGTTCAGTCCAAGGGACTGAATGCCCATGTGCAGCTGAAATGAGTCAGGTAGGTACATTTTTTTCATAGATTAAATTACTTCACATCAAAACTCAAACTAAAGCAGTTCAAAATAAACCAAGCACCTAATTAATCTGTACCTCTAGTGTATCTTCCCAGAGTCTTCACTCTCCCAACTATTCTTTCAAGTCTTTGTACTAACCACCAAGCAGGGGCACAACCACTTCTTTCCTTTTCTACTAGCTTGTCTTCCAGGCTCTTTCAGAATGAGCTCTTCCTTACAATCATAGAATCATAAAATAGTTTGGGTTGGAAGGGACCTCTAAAGGTCATCTAGTCCAACCCCCCTGCCATGAGCAGGGACATCTTCAACTAAATCAAGTTGCTCAGAGCCCC
>NW_008795477.1:1640325-1647825 GCF_000699145.1 Aptenodytes forsteri
GAGCGCACATTGCTGGCTCATGTCCAGCTTTTCATCCACCAGTACCCCCAAGTCCTTCTCTGCAAGGCTGCTCTCAATCCCTTCATCCCCCAGCCTGGATTGATACTGGGGGTTTCCCTGACCCAGGTGAAGGACCTTGCACTTGGCCTTGTTGAACCTCATGAGGTTCACATGGGCCCACTTCTCCAGCTTGTCCAGGTCCCTCTGGATGGCATCCCATCCCCCTGGCGTGTCGACCGCACCACTCAGCTTGGTGTCATCTGCAAACTTGCTGAGGGTGCACTCGATCCCACTGTCTATGGCATTGATGAAGATATTAAACAGTACTGGTCCCAATATGGACCCCTGCAGGATGCCACTCATCACCAACCTCCATCTGGACATTGAGCCATTGACCACTACGCTCTTATTCTCCTCCCACATGTCTGATAAGCCACTCTACTGTGTATAGTCCATATGGATGGAGTCCCTTAGAACAGGGATAGTTCTCTGACTGTCTTTACCCATATAGTTTTAAAAGTGAACCCGATCCAGAAGACGTACGCCCTGGACATGTCTTAGTTGCATGTCAGAAGAAGACCACAAACGTACTATGAGTTCTTTTATGGCCTCGTTACCATGAAAAGAAAATGCATGCACATGATCATGGTCTCTTATCTGGAAAATCTGTATACCAGCTCTGAGGAATCTGATGTCATACACCCATCTCACAGTCTAGACACACGTAAGCAGTGAAACCTCATTGTTACAAGAATCTTAACTTTAAAGTTGTCAAAATCTAAACTCTGAGGAAACTGAAATCCAGAATGGCATCGTGTAGCTCGAGACTATGCCAAGTTTCAGTGCACACATTTCTGTTTCAGAGTACAATAAAATTACTTGAAAATTAGTTTATTATATTGCAGGAGGGAGCCATCTTTCCAGTGTTTCCACCTGCAATAGGAATAATAGGCAATTAATATTTTACAGAACCTTGTGGAGCATGTAAAGCAGAAATTACTGTATGTGTAATAACTGGTCTATGAATATGTATGGCTTAGAACTTTCAAAATAGCTGTATACGTGAAAGACTTGATCAAGATACATTAGGATAGGAGAGAAATGGGATGTGAGGCCTTTGAAAACTGAATTTCATGACATTTTGATAGGAAATATTCATTCAATTGTATACATCAAATAGGATAATAGAATTTTCATGATCATGTCATCTGGAAAAGAAAACACTTGGGAATTTACTATGAGACTTAGTATTCAGTAAGTTAGGGCTTTTTAACGTAAATTAATCAGAACATTTGGACATAGCTGAAAAACATTGAAGTGATCATTCTATCCTGGTTTTTTTCATGTTGTGCTGACAGGTGGTAATTACTTCTGTCCAGTAATGCTTAGATCCAGTGGTGTTCACTAAAATTACAGCATCATTAAAGAGAAGAAATATAAAAAAATTCCTTTCTCAAGATCCATACAAGGGAGTAACCAAGTCCCATTAGGTGGGGAACAGAGAATGGAAGCTCGCTTCTCAATGCATTAAGGCTGTGCTCGTGGGTAATTCTTACCTTGGTGGTAGTGGGTCCATTCCCACAAAAACTTTAACCAAAGGTAAATTCTTATTTTGTGCTAAGCACAAATGGTGCATGCCCCAGCACACAACAAACCACAAACAGAAGAATATGCTGTAGCTGTATCCTGCACCCACCTGTGAGATCTCTACCAGCTAAAAATCATCAACACTGTCAACATGCATTCTTACACCAAACTGCTCTTACTGTTTCTATCTATGCCATATCTCTTAAACCACTGAAACCATTCACTTGTACTGCTTTTTAGCTACCATTTATGGCATTCAAGTGTATCACAAATTTCCCCAAGTGTGAATATGACCATCTATCATGCAGTCTGCAGTATCCTGGGGTATCTTACAAGCTTGTCTCTGTCTTACAATAGAGGAGGGGAAAAGAGCCACGGAAGCACTGTCTGCCAGGATTAAAGGATGCTGAGATGGTTGTTGGCTGATTTCATGAGCTTCAGACCTGAATATCTGGGTATTGTCTGGTGGAACTGCCTGGAAGAAAACCTAACAAATACAAGAGAGCTTCCCAAATTATCTAGACTGCTACTGAATTTAAATTATGGGATGGCAGTATTAGATGGTCAGGAGGTATAGGCTCGAGGATGTTTTCAGATTTGGGCCTAATTATTGTTGTGCACACAGCTTAAGCAGCAGTTTAGAGCACAGCAAAGGGCTAATTTAAGGGGGTTTCTTTGGCCACAAACTGAGGTTTGGAAATTGGTTAGAGGTTTTGTGTCTTTACCTCAATTTCATAAGCACTTAAAGGTCTGCAATTGTTCTGAGCAGTTTTGCAGAAAATTTTGTCCCAGAGCCATCTGAAATCCTTGGGATTTTGATTTTCCTTTTGTGTTGACCATAGGCTGAATTTGCCTATGCGTATACGAAACTGAATTTGCTTTTCATTTTACCAGAAAGGACAGGAGCACTGTGCTATCCCTGGTCTCATCCCCAAATTAAGGTAGATCATACCTGAGAGGTGTCCCTGGATTTGGAAAATGAAAATAACTGCTGGCTCCCATTGTACAAATGGATATATCCACATTTGGGAATATATCCACATATATTGTACAATATGGGATATATCCACAACCCTCACCAGCTGTGACCTACAGAAATGAAGAGGTATGGCCTTGAGCCTGGCTGGTATTCAATGAAGATGTGACTGTTGTCTTTTCTCTGCCTATTTGTGTGACTCAAAGCGAAGGCAGTAAAAGTCCCATTCATTTCTAATGCCTCTCAGCTCCCAGATGTTTATTCTCAAGTCAACACTTCAATATTTAGCATTTATTTTTTTGTATTTCTATACATCAAGGACTCACCAGCTCCTTTAGGGCTATCAGGAGGCAGTCAGGATAGTGTCCATAGAAGAACTAACCTGACGTAAATGCAGTCTAGGATCCAACAACATTTAACCCACCACGCTGTGACATGGCAGGTATGTTTGATCCCCACAGCATGGGCGAATATAAGAGGCTGCAGCACCACCTTAACCAGCAAAGCCATCAGAAAGAAAATAATACCACATTTAATTTACCATGTTGAGGTGAAATATGACTTTATTTTACAAAAAGCTTTACTGGGGCTTTATCTGAAACCACCAAATAAAAGAAAACACTGGTATTGGGTTAAGGATTAGAATCATATGATTGCTAATGAAAAATACATACTGAGCTAACAAGCATGTGCAAATTAGGTTCTTTTTTTCCCTCCTTCTTAACACAAGCTATAATATTCTATTTCACTAAGTGATCCTATCAGAATATTAAATTTTTCCATTAACAGGATTAGATTAGGTCTTAATATTAAACCATGTACGTCAGTCCTATTAAACAAGATACGTTCCCCAGCCCTGCTACCATCCTGGTATTATTCCAGCTAAATACCTTTTTCTTACATTCAGCAGGGATTTGAGCAGGACACAGCTCTGAATATTAGGAGCTGTCCTGGGTAACTGTTCATAATGAAGAGCAACAACTGGGAGGCAAATCCCTGCAGTCAAATAGGCTTAAACAAAAATAACATTTTTATTTTTTATGGAGCAAATTACATGAAATGCCAAGCGTATGGATTTAATGAATATGACTTTCTAAAACCATAAACAAGATTGGGTTTATACTTTTTTTTTTTTTACAGCACAGCGGAAACAAATTAAATTTGCTCTGAGATGCACTTCTCATAACTATCATCTGTGTTGTAAACATCTTATCCGTAATCAGAAATTCAATGTTACAGACAACAAAGCCTACTGAGGTGTTAAGCTGAAAGGCAGGTGGAAAGCAGGGTGAGCTTTTTCTCTGGAAAACATGTTTTTTTCCCAATTGAAAAGCCTTAAATGAGATTCAGTTAGTGGATGACTGGTAAATGATGCCTAATGTTCAATTAGAAAATTGTCTTATTAGAGCTGTGATGATTCTTCAGCCCAGGGGTGGATACTCTCTGTCGCAGATATCTGAGACACCGGATTTTTATTCTTTATATGCCTTGATAATATTTAGGCATACATTAGTATGAATGGCCTAGCGAGAATCTTTTGCTTACACAGCCCTCGATAAAATACCTATTAACGTATTAGAAGCATACTGGGGCAAGGCACTAAAACATCTGAAGGGAGGCTTTAGAGATGGGCTGAACCAAACTGGTAGCCCAGCATATTAATGCTAGCAACTGCTAACCTAACAAAACAAGTGCCAGTTCCCGGCTGTCTATTATCAAGGCACATGGATAAAAGTAATGGAGTGGGATGGTCTTCTATGTTCTGCGAAGCAAAGAGGATGGTTTTGTCTAAGTCATGGTTCATGCAGCGTTGCTCTGTAATTTCCATTTCTGAGGGAGTTCAGGCCTTTGAAACGTGGAAGGAGATTGGTCAGGGTGGTGGTACAGGGCTCTGAACAGGTCAGGAGTTGGTGTAACAGAGAATAAAGCATGAAATAGGAACAGGAACCAAAAATTGTAGTCAGAAACCCAACATAAGAACTCCAAAGGATATTACGATGCTTATCAGCCAAATAGCAGCTACAGGTCCCTCTGTTATTGCTGTATCTGACTGTTATTGCCATATCTGCTCAAAAATTGCAGTCAGAAACCTTAATGCCCAACATAAGAACTCCAAAGGTTATTACGATGCTTATCAGCCAAATAGCGGCTACAGGTCCCTTTGTTATTGCTGTATCTGACTGTTATTGCCATATCTGCTTTGTGTAAGCACCATGAGACATCTCAGAAGAAGAAAGCTCATGGCTACAGCATCAGCCAATGTGGAAAGTAGCAATGAAATGCTTGTTCTCCAGGCACAGTGCTGATGTCAACAGGGAATTACACATTCCTATCCATAAAAAGCTCATGTAATGATAACAACAGGAAAAGACATTTTATTTGTGAAGGTATCAGTAAATATAATAGACTTTGTGGTCTGGAGTAAAGGTTATGTAAATTGTCATTCTGCTTTTGATAAAGACCTAGAGGTCCCCAGGCCCTTTCAAGTGGGAGACAATAAGACAGTGTTACTGTTTTGTCTGTGTCACTGTATCCAGACATAAAGAAATGTATCTTCCCACTTGGGGCACTAGTCTGGCATTTTAAGATGCCATTACATAGAATCATAGAATCATAGAAACATAGAATCATAGAATCATAGAATCACAGAATAGTTTGGGTTGGAAGGGACCTCTAAAGGTCATCTAGTCCAACCCCCCCCTGCCATGGGCAGGGACATCTTCAACTAGATCAGGTTGCTCAGAGCCCCGTCCAACCTGGCCTTGAACACTTCCAGGGATGGGGCATCCACCACCTCTCTGGGCAACCTGGGCCAGTGTTTCATCACCCTCAGTGTAAAACATTTCTTCCTTCTATCTAGTCTAAATCTACCCCCCTTTAGTTTAAAGCCATTCCCCCTTGTCCTGTCACAACAGGCCCTGCTGAAAAGTCTGCCGCCATCTTGTTTATAAGCCCCCTTGAAGTACTGACATGTTGAAGTTGAACTTGGTGTGTGCGTGTGCACTCGTGCGTTTGCATGAGCACATGCACTCTCTGCCTTGGGGAGTGAAGTAAACATTTTGAAGCAGCAACAGGATGTGTATCACCTCTCTTCTCCCTCCTAACAATAACTAGATGCTGTTTTGTAACTAGGATGTTCAAGGGACATTATTGTCGCTGTGACACACAGCAGTTGTGTCTCCACCTCAGTCAGAGGAGTGGAGGAATACACCGATTCCCTGTAGCCTGGCAAGGAACATGAGTCCTTTCCCTCTGGCACTGGTGAAGTTATTTTAATAGAATTATGACCAGTTTAAAGGAGTACAAGGTAATGAAACCAGGCCCAGGGTCTTTGTAGATTCCCTCCGTCCCAAGCAGTTTTAAATGAAACTCCTGGCTACAATGCATTTCCAGAGAGATGCTGTTAATTTACAGGCAGCAGAGGTGCCACATGTTACAATGTTATTATGAATTTCACTATATCGAAAACCTGTCCTCTTGAAATTAACAGTATATTTTCTGTTGACTTCAGTGAAGTTGGTATTTCACTCCTGGTACCCTTTTTAAAGTCTGAGCTTGTGAGCACTTGAGGAATCTTGCTTTTTTATATTCTGATTGAAGAGAGAATTTTGTATATCTTTGGAGCAAAAAGATTAAAAATATTTTTTAATCTCATAATTTAAAATCTTTATAGCCAAGACTCATAGTTTTTCAGTGTTTTGACTGGTGATATTAAAAATTATAACTGCAGAGTACTGGAATAGATCAGCTCCTGAAAACATATTAAAGTACTAAGCAATCAGCTCAAAATTGTTTGAAATAAACATGTCTACTTGCTTAAATAAAGTCAGTTCATTTTCCTTCCTCTAGGTATGACTTACACCCTTCCCCAAGCACTTTCATCTTTTAGCATAATTAAAACCCACTAAACAGTACTTCAGTTCATCATCCCCAACATCACTAATGGATCCTTTTTGCTCTCAGTGATCTGATGATTGCGGATAATATTTCTCTAAAGAAAAGTCATTCGTATCTGAAGCACATCCCAGAGAAAATTTAATTTGTAACTTATGTGCTGTAAATATAAACACTGCACTGAAAAGGTTTGTCTTGTTTATGCTTTTATGTAGACATATTCATTAAACCTGTATTTTCTACGGTTTATGGCATTCACTCAAAATTGAAATGTCACACAGTCAGTTTAGTCTATGTGACTACAGAGATTTGCTTGCTGATTTTTCTTTTCATTATTACCCATTACCTTGATGTCTCTACTCCATCATGCTTGCAAAAAGTATATCCCACTTACCGGTTACAACTTCTCGCATTCTGTACCTTTAAATGGAAGAAGGTGTCTTGCTCCTGGGCAGCAGCCAGGAACAACTGGGACACATGCCCTAAATTACCAAACAACATGCAGCTTCTTTCTTTTGTTGTTCAGCTGCTGTTAAAGGTGTGTCTGACTAACAAAAGACATTTCTCTTTGTGTACAGGAAAAAGTACAGATGCGTATGGGAGAGTGGCTCTGCGTAAGTTTGAGGCTGAGCTTTTCCTTTGAACTATAGCCCGACAGCGGCATGCGATGATGAACAATTCTCTGCCTGGAGAGGGTAGGGTGAGTCTTAAAGCACCAGGGAGCTGCAGAGCCAAGTGCTTTGTCATGGCCTCTATGGCAGATATAACTCTGTCCAGCTCTGTGGCCTTTGTTATTTGGGAGGTGAGCTGAGGGGCCAACATGGGTGCCCTTAGGAAGTCTAGATTAGCTAGAAAGGTTTTTCTGGTCTTTCTTTTTACTGTATTGTTTCAAGAAAGAACCCACAACTTTTTTCAGCACTAACACTGTGCCTTTTGCTGACAGCACTGCACCGACGGTGTTTTGTTTTCACTCAGATACACTGATTTCAAGGATGGTCAAGTGCCAACGGGAGACCTGCTCCTGAGTGAACAACTGTCATCTT
>NW_008795477.1:1650325-1664663 GCF_000699145.1 Aptenodytes forsteri
GGAATTATTAAATTGATTCAGAACTTATTCCACCAGCTCCAGAAGGAATATTCTGACTTCAGTACTAAGTGTTGATTAATTAGGGTATTCTCATTGAGTTCATAAAGTCAGAATTTTGCTGTGCTACCAAGAGCATCTGTTACTATGTATAAAACTGAAATTTCTTTCTTCTCCATTCTCTCCTACTTTACAGCAGCTAATAAAAAAGGAAAGAAAAAGTTAATTAAATTCAGATGGAGTGTGTCAAGCATTGTCAAGATATCAATGACTACTTTAATGGAAAGTAAAACCCATGTTGGCTAGAATGGGTAGTAATTAAAAGTTTTTCAAAAAAAAAAAAAGAGTTTTGATAAAGAAAACTATACTGCATTACTAAACCTTCATCAATTTGTCAAGCACAAAATGTCAAAGCTGCTGAATGTACCTAATTGACATTAGCACTAACTTAAAGTAGAACACCAGAGAAAATAAGCAGAAATTTAACGATCATTTTCTCTGCTTTCTTTGATGCTTTGATAGATGGATAAAGCAGCTTTAGGTAAGGCCATTTATAATGTCTCCTGTCAGAGAATTTTGAATTTCACTGTATAGAATAACAGTCATTAAGACACAGGATTCTTATCCATTTATTTTTCTGGGCCACTAATGATGATATCTATCTCCTCTCTAACACTTGGTAACACATCTCAATTTGTTATGTCTTTTTATTATTAGCGCCCGGTTAACAAGTAAGAAAACTGAGGCATACCGGGGTGATGCGACCTGCCCAAGGTCTCACATGTTATTGGCCTACCATGTGAAGACTTTGGAGTTGCCAAGTCATAGCTCTGTGTTCTGGTCTCTCTGCAAGGCTGCTGCTACTGCTGTTTAATATTATCTTCTCCAATGTTAGTATCGTACTATTTCATCATGACTTATCTTTAGTAACAAAACATCTGCATCCAAATAACCTGACCCCTATAAAGCAGGTGTATCACCTTCACAGACAGACAAGTGGTAGTTAAGTGAATGAATTCCAAAATTAATTCTAATCCTCAGTGAAGTTGATTATTGCTGTGTATAAAAAAGAAAATTAGTACAATACTTTGAAACAACATGCCATTCCATAAGGATCATCATTAGGTGTTTGCTCTTTAGAGGGAAGCATAAGGTAACTAAGTGTGGATGTCCTTAAACCAGTGATTTTTAGAAGGAAAGCTCTGGATGGAGGCAGTATAAACAATACCAGAAAGTTAATAACCAGGAACTCAGTTGTATGAGTTCCTTGAAGTTTTCAGTTGTATTTTGTGCTGCTGGTTTATCACCGGGCTCTTGAGCTGTCTTGACTTTTGTAAAGGCTAGGTCATTTAGACTGTAGTCCTAGACGTACAAAATGTCGTGTTCCCACTGGAATTGGAGGTTGGTTTTGTTACTGGTAAGATAAAGAAAGAAACCCACCTCCATCTAGCAATAATACAGATTTACAAAAATGCAAGCAGTTACAGAAAGATATAACAGTGAGATGCAGCATTTAACTTATACTTAACAGCAGTGGCTCTGTACTGGAGCAAAAAATCATCTACCATATGAGAGATGCGGTCCCTTCCTTTCCCTTGCAAAGTGTTTGTTGATTCACATACCTAATATATGCCTCCTGTTGCACATTTCCTGCGTCTTCAGTAGCTAATGTCATGTGATCGATTTTACAAGTCATGTAATCTAAATCATAATTTTATACAAGCATTTTATTAGAATTATAACAGTCAGTATGCTGAGAGGTCCACACAGGGTATGTCTGCATATGCCTGTGGTGCAGCACAGTGAAGGAAGGACTGAAGCAATTTAGTGGTAGTCTCTTTGTGTAAGGACTAGATGTTCAATGTACTTGTTCTTGCACTTAGATCATAGAATCATAGAATCATTTAGGCTGGAAAAGACCTTTAAGGTCATCGAGTCCAACCGTAAACCTAACACTGCCAAGTCCACCACTAAACCACGTCCCTAAGCGCCACATCTACACATCTTTTAAATACCTCCAGGGATGGGGACTCAACCACTTCCCTGGGCAGCCTGTTCCAAGGCTTGACAACCCTTTCGGTGAAGAAAATTTTCCTAATGTCCAATCTAAACCTCCCCTGGCGCAACTTGAGATGAATGCCAGCACTAACTTAGCTGAATTAGGTCACTCTGGAGGGGACTTCCTTGCTCTTTTGTTTGTCCACATTCTTCTTGCTATTGTGAGATCGAATAATCTCTTTCTTATTTACCATTATAAAAAGACTGTGTTGTGGGGCAGTGAGGAAGGTGGTTGCTGAGCCTGGGAATCTCTGATTCGGGCAAATTGTTAGCAGACATCTTCAATGCTGCAAAGATTGTAGTGGATATATCCCACTGTCCTGGTGTTTGTCTGGGTGTGGACCATGGATGAAATTCCTTATGGATTTGCATTCTGTGGGTTTCAACTGGTGCTGTAAACAGTGTACAAATATTAAGTGCCTGCAGTGGAGGAGGAGGGATAGGGAAGGATCTGAATAGAAGAGATGGAAAAAAAATAAGCAAACAGAAGGAAATGGTTGCTGAATTTTAAAGTTCAGTTCAGTGTTAACTTTTATAGCTCAACACCAGGAGGAAAAACAGAAGTATTCAGTAAACTCAAGCAGAAATGTAGATCAAATCTTGAGTCAGATTGATGATACCTCAGTGACTGTATTTCAAAGGGATTTAGATGGCTATACTTTACATTACAAGGAAAGTCTGATAACCATGCAAGTAAATGTTAATTTCCATGGAAATTACAACAGTAAAGCACTTTGAGGTACTATCTTTCATGCAGCAAAGGTCCCAGGGTACTTTACTATTCAAAACAATTTAAAACAGCGTCAGACAACATTTTCTGTATTTGATTTAAAATCAGCAATGAAAACCAGGTTTTACGTTTCTACAAATGATAAACATTCTGCATTCAGAGACAAAACTTTTGCTGTAGTGCCTCTGACTCCTCCAGTCACCTGAACTCTGTACTTTTAGTCTACCACTCTGCTTGTTAATACTGCTGGATGGACCTTCCATCTGTCACTGAACATCAGCCCTCCCTCAGGCAACAGCTTTACAGCACTGAGAAACTACTAAATGGTACTTAAAGTTCACTCTTCCTTTGTGTCTCACTCTACTGGTGGAGAAGCAAAGGTCTTCCAAACAACTCTTTAACTGCAAATGGCACCAAAATATTGCCTTGGGGATATCAGTCCTCATTCTGCAACACTCCATAACTCCAGCTCTCAGGAATGATCCATACTTGCTCATTTTTGGCACTATTCTCAGATTAAGTACCATTGTTATTAAAAGGTTTGCATTGGAATAAAGTTTTACAGCCTTGGCCTCAGTAGATCAGCCTCTAGCAATTATATTTTAATTTCTCATCCACTTAGAAAGCTGAAATTCCTTTCTGCCTTTTGTTTGAGTATGTTCCTATTGGCTTTTCTCTTTCATGCTGAAATTTTTTTGATTCTGGAAAGGTGACTTTGAAGGGCTGAGGAACATCTAGGTGGTCTTTTGCTTAGTTTTTTATTGATGCCACGTTTTATTAGCTGCAGATCTTCTCTAAACCCTTTTGCACACTAAGTTCGTTCTAAACGTAAATCCTCCTTAAATGCTCTGGAATTCATTCTTATTAAGTTTTAGCCAAATTTAGGATAGGAAAAAAAAGTTAGCTTGATGGAATGTTCTCACAAGAGATTACTTAATATTAATTGTCGTTTACTTGCATATCAGTGTTTGAAGGGCTTTACCTATTTTCTAGCTAGTTTGCTATGAGGAATCATTTGCCATGTAAAGGCATTTATTGTCTCTGGGAAATTAATTGGAATTTGAGAATTCTAATACAGATTATATGGCTAATTCTTGCAAAGTTTGCAGTAGTAAAAAAACCCCACTTTTACTTCTGTAGATGAGTTAAAACGTCATGGTTCAATTGTTGGCCCAAGGGCTGTGTGTGATCCACGGCTAGTTTCCATTTGGTCTTCTATCATGTCCATAAAGGAGACAATATTGTTCCTTGACAGCTGACAATCTTTTCCCACACCTGCAAACTACCCTGTGAAATACTGCTATTTTCACATGAAGATGTTGGGAGTCAGAACTCTTCCTCCACTTCTTGTGCAACCCAGCACATATCAGCAAACTGGAACTGCCACCCTTGTTTAGATTTCATCCCTTGGGGCGTCATAAGGAGCCCAAAGCAGGGATCTGTTCTCTGCATTTGCTTAAGCTGCCTCACCCCTGCAGGTAAGCACTTGTTGGGAACTTTCACCTGAAAATTTTTGGTTTATTTGGAAGGAGAGAGAGGGTAAGGAGATACTTTTAACAGGAATTAAAATTTCCACAAGATCAGCAGTTTTTTCTAAATGAATGTTGTTGATTGTTGAAATGCTCTGATTTGCTAGCATGACAATAAAATACAAAGGATTTTACTTTAGCTCAGCACATCAGACTGGGTTACTGAAGAGGTCAATTGCACAAACATTGTTTTTGGCAGCAAAGCTAGTTTAAGAAATTTTCTTCCCCTGACCCCAGCTGCTTGTTCTAGTCCCTATGCCACAGTTTGCTGCCCTCTCACTTGTGCCAGTGCCATCTGGTTTTGTTGCTGAAGAAAATTTTTCTGTAATTATATCCCAGGCTGCCACAGTGTCGTCTGTAAGCCCCATTGCCTCTTTTTAGCCTGTGAGATGTAGAGCACGTACAGGAGCAGATGGTGGAGGCTCACAGAAAGAACGTGAGAATGGCCTTACTCAGTTGGGCCAGAGATTCAGTGTCCTCCTCTGCTTCTGAAAGCAGCCAAAAGCAGAGTATTAGGGAAAAAGTATGCCCAGGAGAAGTATACAGCAATAATCTTGCTGAATACTCTTCCATGTGTGCCTTGGGAACTTCCAGAGATGGAGGTAGTGTTAGCAGCCCTCACTGAGTTTCTCCTCCATTAATCTGTCCAGCTTGCTTTTGAACCAAGGCAGAATTCTAGCACCCACAGCACCTTGTAGGAAGGTGCAGCACACATAAATATTAATTGTGTGAATTACCACCTCCTTTTTTTTCATCTTGGACTGTCTACCTATGAAGTTCATCTGATGCCCTCAGTTCTTTTACTGGAAGAGCAGTCAAAAGTGAATCTTAGTGTCCTTCCCTAGGTCACTCATTTTTTCCTTCTTGCATACCATGTCATATCTCTTCCCTCACTAACTTCTCTGGATTACTTACTTATTTCAGCTACCTATCTACTGAGAATCCTACCTGCTTGGGATGCAGGAACATCACAGCATACACCGTGCCTTACACTGACTTAAGGATTTTCCAAATTTTGTCTGCCATTTCTTTTCTTCTTCTTAACATGCTTTTTCGATCACTGCTGAACGTTAGACTGGTACTTTCATGGACTATCTATTAGAAACTCCAAATCTCATCCCTGAGTTGTAACAATTACTGCAGAGTACATTTCTTTTAACAAAAAAAAATAGGTTATTGTGGTTTAGTTTCCCTACATGCATCACTTTACATTTGTTTGAAACAAACTTTTTCTTCCCTTATTGTGCCACTGATTCTTATAAGCGCTTGTAATTCTCCAGTCAGCCTTCATCTTTCCTGCAAGTAAAGATTATAGTACCATTACCAAAACGTGTTACTATGCTATTTATTGACTTTTCTAGGATGTTTATAAATGTGTTGAGAGATAGTAAAGATTATAGTACCATTACCAAAACGTGTTACTATGCTATTTATTGACTTTTCTAGGTTGTTTATAAATGTGTTGAGAGATACGGGTCCTAGCACAGATCTCTGCAGAAATGCAAAGATGACATTCCTCAGCTGTGAAAATTATTTATTTCTGCTTTCCACTTCTTATCTTTCAACTGTCTTTTAATCAGTGTGAGGCCTTTACTATCTCATAGTAACCTGGTTTCCTTTAACACTTTTTATTGTGAGGAATTCTGACAAAAACTTCTTCTAAAATCCAACCAGACTATATCAACCAAACAAATCCCCTTTATCTGTGAGGTATTGAATTATTGCTTTCATGAGGTACAACGGTGCTTCAAGCCCTGCAAAATCTACCTGTCAAACTGAGCCATAAAAAAATCCCCAAAAAACAAACTTCATAACTTTTGTAACTATTCAACTATTTAGGCATTTTGTCTGAAATCTTTTGAACATCAGTTTTTCATCTGTCTGGGATGGAGACAACTTGTTTGCCATCAAATAAAATATGAGAGACTTCAGGGAAGCAGTTCTAGAAGAAACAAAGTACTTTAATAAACTGATAATTTAAAAGAACTTTACTAAAACTTATAACCTAAGGAATACTTTATTCTTAATAGCAATTTGAACAGTTCATGAAATATGTAAGGAGTGTAATTTTATAAAATTAACAAAAAAAAAAGTATTAATACTGAAATGCAGATGTAAAGATTCTAAGAAACTCTAACAGAATATTATTGTGTTTTATCCTATGATAAATTTTTGCCAGATTTTTATATTTAAAGTTGTGAGGAATGAAATATCTTTTTGTGCAAAGAAGGGAGAACATTGGAGGAACATGAGTGAAATGACAGAGGAACTCTGCTTCAAGGCAAAGATCTTCTATTACTTGATCACTAATACAACTCTGCAGTATAAAAAATGTGGTAAGTGAATGAATTTAATTTTTTAGCTTTGGTTAAATTGTATGCCCTGAATAGACCTAAGACAGTCTGATTTTGATCTGTGACCATCTGTAGGTGTGGAAATGAAAAGCATTCCTGGTATAGCTTCTACTCTATAGCCGTTGCGCTTACAGGCCCTCTAACACTTTTCTGTCTGTATTTCATGCTAGTTCCTTTGGAGAGCAGATCTTTATTTTGTCTGTGTCCAATGCACGGTGATAGAAACCCTGTCCATGACTTGGGTTTGTAGGTGTTGCCATAAGCCTACACAATCAGAACATCAAACTTTCTGGGGATAGAAATCCCAGATGTATTTCTTCCCTCCCTGGAGCCAACACTTCAGGTGGCTGTTTGTGTGCAGACTGCAGGGACGAAGGTGTGGGACTTGCTGTGTAAAACTGTGGCTGAGTGCACAAAAAGATGGTGAAATACGGATGGTTACTTACCTTGAGGGTAATGACAGCCATTCAGGGCAAGAACAATCTCATCCATTATTAAACAGCTACAAAGCAGATGTCTCAATCTGAGTTAGTCACCCAAGACTCCTTTCGAGTCTGTGTAGAGAAATAGGAGCTGCTGGGAGTGACTCATTTGACCTATTTTTATCTTTTACTTTAGAATGAAATGAATCACATCTAGTTCCATTGACTATGTTGAGTAGGTCGCCATTTGCTAACACTGGGAGTGTAGAGTGACTAAGTCAGATATAGATGTCTTTGTTTAGTCTGGTGACCCTCAGCCTTGGTTTTTTTTTCAAAAGCATGAACTATGCCTTTGCAGGAAACTTGAGCACACCCAAGTTATGTGCAATTTAGACAGACACAAAGAGAAGAGCATCCAATTGGTCCTCAGTTCCTCTTCCAAATGAGTTACTGCCATGGTCAATAGCCTGTTTGCTTTTGGGCCCATTTCCCAAGGCTCCCTTGAGAACATGATGTTCACATGCTGTAAGGGAAGAGAAAGGATTTAAGGAGTCTGTAAAAGTGAAAAGGCCACTCCTGTCACACAGTTGTTGTCTAACAGCTTTTGACCACCTCTTTTGGCCAATCTGTGGCAATTAATATATGCTAAAGACCTTTTTAAGGGGTAAGATCTAAGGGTATGAAGTGACAGACTTCCTATATGATAAATTCTACAGGTTTCTTTCAACATTTTTTAAAATATTTTATTTCATGAAAGGCTTTAATGGTATTTATTTTTGTCCAGGAAAAAAGTAAATTAATGTAATGGAAATTTTATAGAGTAGGAAAACCATGCTAAACGTGAAAGAAGAGCAGTTATTTTACATTTTTCAGTGTGGAGATTGGTATTGAAATTGGTGTTTCTCTTACCAACTTGCCAGTAACACTTTGGTTGTTGCAGAGCGGGAGGATGTCTGCTTTTACTACAAACCCCAGCAGTGATCCTTATAACTTCAGATATAGATGTTGTTCTTGCCATACTAAAGGGTCCTTCAGTACTTCTGGCACCTCTGGCTTAGTTCTAATCAGGAGTCACAGGCATAAGACTTAGGACAACAGATCATAGGGCAGCAAATTGACCGCTGAGCAATTTTCTGCACTATCTATAAAGGAGCTGTGGAAAATCAGACTTGGTTCTGAAGATACTCCAAGCTTCTCTCTGCCTTTATATCCTTATTATTATGCATTTTTTGCTTCCTTTCCTTCTTCAGTAAGAGTTTTGTCCAGACTTTTTGCTTCCTTTCCTTCATCAGGAAGAGTTTTGTCCAGACCCTCAAACTAGACAAGTAAAATTCAATTTGCTTATGTTTCTAGGAAGCCTTGAGTCCACTCTATTGGTATTAGATACTTAAATTCTTATACTGACATTTCAAGCTATTATGGGTGAAAGGTCCATCACCTTACAGAGCTGAAAAATTATTTCATTCCTGGCTGAAAAGAGCAGATTGATAAGCAGGCTTGGGTTTTTTATCTGAATGGGAGGAAAGAAAGAATAAGCATCTTTGCTTTTCAAACCAAGATCAGAGTCAAGTCATCCAGAAACTTCATCATGAGATGACAGAAAAGTCCAAGGGATGGGGGAAAGAAAAAGAGAATTAAATTTCACCAATTTAACAGGTAAAATCTATGTAATAGGTCAGGGCATAATATCACTGGAACCAACGCAGAAATGTTTAAAAAGAGCAGGTTGCAGAAAGAAATACAACACAGTACAGTACTGGATCAAAATCATCGTGGTTTTCTGGCAGACACTGGCTGTTTTTCAAAAAGCACGTTGTTGACACCCCGCTTTTGTGCTTTTATTCTCACGAATTGTTGTTGAATTGGTCTGTATACAATAATACAAAATTCCAGCTCTTTACATTTGCCTACCAGCTTCACTTCAGAGCGTCTGAATTACCATTTCAAGCACTGTCTATAAAACTCTGGAGGAATTTACAGATAAAAGTGAGCAAAAGATCATCTGCCAAGTATAATAGAACTGAAGTGATGTGTAACAAATTCAGTCGCATGGAAATTGCATTTCAGAAAGGACTTCAGGTCTGGCTTTGAGTATTCAGAAAAATTCCATAAAGGAAAATGAACAATTTAAAGGTAATCAAAATATTGTGTTTGGTTTTGACTATAATAATGTAAAATTTCATCATGAGCTAAAGGTGAAAAACTGAAAATGCCTGGAGACTGTCCCCTCCTGACAAACAATGATCTGGCCTCAGGTATTTCATGTCACTTCTCAGTTGGTTTACAGCAATGTGATATTCCTGGGCATGATGCCTTCACTGTTTAGGAAAAGCCAATTAGTACAGAATACTGGAGCAAAATGAGTCTCTCCATTGCATATGCTACTTTCCCCCCGGGGACGAGGATTAAAGAGAAACAATATGTGACAGTACAGTCATGTTGCTTAATGCACTACTGGAAGGAACCCAGCTATTGTTGTGAGCAGACTAGTCTAAAGCCTCTGAGGAACAGAATAGGATGTTTCACTCCAAAAAATGAGGGAAAAGGGTGTGTGGAATCAGGTTTTGTGTTTGGGGTTTTTTGTTGTTTGGTGTTGTTTTTTTTTTTTTTTTTGTGAAATCAAAATAATCTCATTAACTATTTTGAATGAAGGAAATTCCTAAATACTGATTTACATGACCAAGCAGATATAATGAGTAGGGTTTTTTGTGAAATAAATGGACTCATCGAGTACAAAATTAACCCTCATTTTCTTCTTGACAGAA
This sequence comes from Aptenodytes forsteri, assembly GCF_000699145.1. Classification (NCBI taxonomy): domain Eukaryota; kingdom Metazoa; phylum Chordata; class Aves; order Sphenisciformes; family Spheniscidae; genus Aptenodytes; species Aptenodytes forsteri. The sequence goes on from NW_008795477.1 coordinate 1,660,181, forward strand.
GTTGGATCCAGCTAAGATTTTCTGTGATAATTAGCAGTCTACAGTGGTTGTAGCTGGGCGGTTGTGAGGGAAGCAAAAGTGGATTCTAAGCAAACAAAAGTAACTTAGTGCCGTAAGCTAAATCCCAAAAATGGAGTCCACCTTCCTGTGAAAAAGGAGTTATTCATGCATTTTATTCACTGATCCTCACATGACACCTGTCTTTAGCACTGACCATACACATTTTGAAGTAAAATGTTTTTAGCCTGTTTCACAAGTGTAATACTGGGAGCCAGTGTTTTTATAGCATGTTATCTGGATGAAAAAAATAAAATAGAAGCTGTATCCATGTGGTACAAAACTTTGAGCTGAGGAAACATCCACCCTTGCCCAGAACGGTTTTACCTCCTTTTCCATCTACAATAGTCTACCTGTGTCTCTAGTCTCATCCTAGGACTCCTCTCACCATGAACACTGACATAGTTTAGTGGTGGACTTGACATCGTTAGGTTTACAGTTGGACTCGATGATCTTAAAGGTCTTTTCCAACCTAAAAGATTCTATGATTTCTATGATTCTATGTTTTGTACACAGAGTACACATACCTTGTTTTTTCAAGTGCCAGATTTGCAGATCAGGAGGTGAAAGAATCTGTGCAGTTCTGCCTTGCTGTAACCTCTTTTCCTTTTCCACAGTCTCAGCAACGATTATACCTGTCCATATTCAATGGCGAAACTCCCATTCCCTTCACTTGGTCAGGATCAGTAGCACTCCTTTATCCCTTAGGGGACTTACAAGGAAAAAATCCTGCTGGACCAGTCTCAGTCTTACAAAGTCTCTGCAAAACAGAAACTCCCTGACCAGGGAGCACTCCTTCAAAGCTGTGCCATTTCCACATCACTACTTAGACAGCCAGGGACAGGCTTGCAGTGACTACTGTTGATGAAAAGAGCAAAAGACTTTCCTTTGCACGTGAGGGAAATGAAGTGTAATTGAAAATCTTGTCATGTAGGCTCCTGTCGAGATTTAGAAAGGAATATAGATTCAGTGCATCTTTTGGGTATCTCTCTGCAAGCCAAAGCTGTTGAATGGCTCTCTGAGTTTTGCCACTGAGAGCTATTGGGGAGCCATGGAGCTCTGGGGGCCCTGGCAGTTAGCTCATGACCAGAAATCCCACCAGTTCTATGAGATCATAGAATCATAGAATCATTTAGGCTGGAAAAGACCTTTAAGATCATCAAGTAGAACCATAAACCTAACACTGCCAAGTCCACCACTAAACCATATCCCTAAGTGCCGCATCTACACGTCTTTTACATACCTCCAGGGATGGGGACTCCACCACTTCCCTGGGCAGCCTGTTTCAATGTTTAACCACTCTTATCACTTGCCACTTGGGAGAAGAGACCGACACCCACCTCGCCACAACCTCCTTTTAGGTAGTTGTAGAGAGATGTTGTGCCCAGACAAACAATTAGCAAATACATATTATTCGGAGCAGTGTGATAATGCAGCTGTGTTGTTTCTGGGCCTGTTCAGCTCAATCAAGCACTGAGCTCTGCGGATCAGCTCCAGAGGCAATGACAAGCCCGGAGGATGCTCTGTCACCATCCCCACCGCTTGTTGTGGCCGTGCTGGTTAGCTACGAGCCTGGGCATGGGGAAACGTAGTGAATTGGTTTGCCCGGAGGATGCTCTGTCACCATCCCCACCGCTTGTTGTGGCCGTGCTGGTTAGCTGGGCATGGGGAAACGTAGTGAATTGTTTTGGTATTCATTTAGGAAGGGTGAATTTGTGGGGTTTATTGCTAGGTGTAAAAATGGAGCTGTGTTAATACACAGCCCCCGGAGGGAGGGAGGGTGAGCCAGCCCTTGCAGAGCGATGCAGCAGAGGCTCGGTGCCATCTAGTGGGAAGAAGCAGGGTGAGCATCAGGGAACGGAGGAGAGCTTTGCAAAAAGTGCCTAATCTCACAGGTTATTTCATGGCCTTTTGCACCTGACGATTTATATTCTTCTGCAGGGAACAGAGCCATGCTCCTGGATGCATAAATGCATACTCATAAAATGCTCGTCAGCTAGGAAAGTTTAGCAGCTGTGGCAGAGCTGTTTTTCTCACATGGAATCCACTCCCTTTTATCTTGCAGCTCCAGCTCTAATGTATATGGTTCTGCAACAGTGGGCATTGGTGAGCAGCAAGGATTTCTACCTGTTATGCCTTTCTTGTTTTCTGGGAACTAAGATTAAAAAAGAAAGAATAAAAGAGAACGAAATTGTTCTTGTGGCTAAAAGTAGTTGCAATGGCCTTCATAGCCTGAAATTTCCAGGAGACAATAATGTTACTTGGTGTCTGACTAATAATTAACAAATCAAGGCCTCTTCTTGCTCTAAGTCTCCTCTAATGAGCCCAGGCACGGTAGTTTACTGACATATAAAACGCTGCAGAATCAGAGGCTCTTACCTTTGTACCGTTTGAAATGACGACAGATTAAAGCTGGAGGAAGCTGGGAACACTGGTTGTTGAAGATCTGTGGAAGACTCAACACATTGACTCAGTATTTGGCTGGCCATTACATCACACTGAAGTTAGGTATGGTCCTTTCTGATTAGTTGCTGAAATTAGTATAGAAGGTCACAGGTTCACTTAAGCAAAAGTAAAGACTCAGGGTTAACATGCCTTCTTTCTAAAACTGAAGTGATTTTTTTTTTACCTTCTTTCTCTTAACTTCACCTGGAAGAAACAGAACAAGTGTCATCTCCAGAAATGTTATCTAAGGGCAAAAATCTGACAAAATACCTCTTAAAACATGACTCTTGCACCATGTTTTATGAATTTTATGTCCTGTTTTCCCGGTGTCTCATTATAATATTGTTCATTAAGTTTTAGTATGACTTATTTTCCCTAAACTTACATCAGCCATGTTTATATAGGATTACAACTTCACTTTGTATTTCCTTAACAGAGAAAAACAACTTTAGGAACAAGCTAAAATAGTTGCACTTCATAAAATATTTTGCCATTCTTTTCCTTCTTAAATCAATAATAAGGTTACTATAAATTTTCCAACAAGAGAAAAGTTTATCTACATTCCTAAACACAATTCATTTCTATTCATCTGGCTTGTTTCCAGAAGCATGACTGATCTACAAGGAATAGTCCTGCTTCCTTGCTGTTGTACTCCTCTCGCTCACTGCCCGCCTGCCTCTGCTGGGACCCCATTTCTGAGCCAATTCAGCTCCATCTAGCAGGAAACTATTTCAGCAAAAAGTACCAGCTAAACTGCTAATTAGGAGAAACATGTAAGATTGACCAAGATGCTGAAAAAGCCACATAGAAGTGTGGTTTTTTTCTTTTTTTCCATTAGCATTTCAAAAAAGCTGAGCCACCTTAACAAGGCATGGCATAAAACTTCTGACACTTGCTGAGCTTCTGCAAGTAACCTATAGGGTGTCTTTTCTGTACCTTAGAAATCTAAAGGGTTTGCTCATTGCTCAGAAGGGATTGCTCTCAAAAAAACCCACCTGTAGGACAAGGAACTGGAAGTCAGCCAAAGGCAATTAAAAAAATGCAGTCAGCTGCCAAAGCAAATGGAACTATGCTGGGGCTCAGAGTCCAGCAAGGTACTTAAAGAACAGTTTTTCTTGTTTAAAAAAAAAAATCAGTTGTCTGTGGTCAACAGCTTAAATGCCCAAATGTGTGTGTCATTTCTCAAGCTGTGACCCAGTCTGACTGAGGTGCCTACATCTGAGCTGGCTGCCAGGTCTACGTCTGACAGTTCCTACTGACTGACATAAACCTTTCTTTGTTCAGCAGCCTCTGCTCTGGGAATTTTGTTGCTGCGCATCTCACCTCTGTGTTCAGGGACTTAATTAAGGGGTCTAGGTCTATCTTAGCAAGAGTGATGAGGACTGAGTGCATGAATCTTCTCCAGAATAGCTGTGGGAGCCCCAGGATAGGAAGAGAGAGATCTGGGTTCCAGTTTTTCTGTCCGTCACATATTTTCTTTGAGGACAGTTTAATCAATAAGTTAATACATAACCCAGGGACTCCTTTTGTTGATAAGTCAGTGAATTTCAGGGTTATACTTCCACTTGCTCGCTCTCTGACCATAAGGCATTTGTTCTACTTGAATAAAAGATGTTGGAGAGCTTCACCAACCTGTAGCTTAGTGGGTAAGACGTAATCTTAGGAAGTGAAATCTTCTTCATCTGAGTACAGATTTCAATCCTCATTTCCAACCAAATTCACTTAAAAGCTACAAAAAAACAGCTGCCTTTTGTTATACCTCTCACCCACTCTGTATTAGGCATACTCTGACAATGACTATAGGCCAGGGCACGTGATGATGCCAACTTTGTGAATCTTTTCCATTTGTTTACAGACATTACAGAGGGTAACATCGGTAAATCGTTGTTTAGTACAGGCAGCTGTCGTGGTTTAACCTCAGTTGGCAACTGAGCACCACACAGCTGCTCGCTCACTCCCCCCACCCGGTGGGATGGGGGGG
>NW_008795477.1:1665061-1688472 GCF_000699145.1 Aptenodytes forsteri
CCAGCTACTAGGAAGAAAATTAACTCTATCCTTGCCAAAACCAGGACAGCAGCTTTTTTTGGAAGCGTTTGAGTAGTTTATATTGCAGATAGATCTTAAGGACCTTTAGAAAGTTATTTTAATTACCTAAGTGTTTTAAAAATGTTATTCTGAATTTTATAAAGAGTATCTGCTGAGTCTTGTTTTTCAGCAGATTTTTTTGTCTGATTTTCAAAATAGTTTTCAACAGTTTGGATGCTGAGTGCTTCTGAATACAGCTCCACAGACATCAGGATAGATTCCTGTATACCTGCTGTATCCTTTGAAGTTTAGCTGCAATTGGAGGGACTGAATGAATGCCTGGTCCAAGCTGGGTGCGCAATTGTCAGTGTAATAATGCCGTGTGTGGGAATTATAGTCATTTATCATGGTCCTGGATACTTTCTAATAAAGCATTATACTGCCTCTCTTCACAAATCTCTAGCTATCTACGATCCTATTAACATCTTCAGGATGGAAGATCTGACTAGTCTATGCAATGAACTGAAGTGCAAAGAGAAAGATTAACTCTTGTTCACATTGAAGACAATGGCAAGGACTACTGCTAAGGCAGGTGCTTTCATCTCTGAACTTATAAATAAAGGAAGGTGCACATGAAAGACGAGGACAGCCAACGTGGCAAAAGACATTGCAAAAGATGCTGTGATTAAAAAGGGAAGGAAAAATCCTTCTGTGCATGTGTCAGCTCTGTCTGCAGGTGGCTGCATGTCTCATCCAAGTCTGCAGGTTTTTCCCTCAGAACTCTGACACCCACAGTCTTTCCTAAGGTCCTCTGCCTTAATCAGAGCGGGAGAAAAAATCTAAGATGAATGTTGTTACTTATGGAACGCTGCAAGAGAAGAAAACGAAAGCCAATTCATTTAAAAGAGAAGTATAGAATGGAGCACACATGAAATCCGCCATCTGCCCACAAAAAGACAAAAGTTTTATTGCTGAAAGCGGGCACTTTTTGTTTATGTCCAAAACATTACTACCAAAAAATAAAAACATAGAAATGCATATTTTAGTTGATCAAAATATTTAGGAAATAAACATCTGTTCTGCTGATTTTTTCCAAGCAAAAAGCTTTTTTTTATTATTTTAAAAAGAACTCTAATTTTGCTTTGACATGCGTATTTAAGTGAAGTATTCTAATTAACAGTTCAAATTATTTTCCCTTACAAATTCCATTTCTATTTTTAATTCATTTCCATAAAGTATGAAAATGGAATATGAAACACTGGCCCTAGATGAAATTAAAAATTTATTCAGACAAAACATTAAAAAAAAATAATTCAGGTCACCTAGTAATTTAAAACTCTGTAACCAAAAAAAAAGAATTATTCAAAATTCCACTCTTACCTTAGTTATCATCTGATTAAGTAACTTGCTTTAATACACCTGCTTCCTCTTTCAGAAAAAAGGGAAGTCACAATCCATTCTCAAAATTAACTACAAGATGCATAATAAACCCCAAGTGTTTAAGTTCAGAGACCACACGTATAAAGCACCTGACTTCTCACGTAATTCCTGTAAATCACTTTCTCCTAGTAATTCCTAACATAAAGAGAATGATTTTCCTATCCATAGACTTATTGCACTATGCTCATTAGCATTACAGTTCACGGCACTCAGACATCCTTATTCACATAGCAGGAGAGCCAGTGAACCTCTAGATCACAGTAAACCTTTGCTTACAGCAGACTAAGATGGTGGGTTGAATGTTGTGAAAAATAAAGTATAAACCTCTGCTAACTCCTGCTCCAAAAATTCAAGTTGAAAGGCTTACTTATGGCTTCTAACAAAGTAGTGCTTGGGAAAAGACAGAGAAGAGTTTGATTCTAGTGGTGGTAGATAGGGCCTTTCATATGTCCAAGGTGTATACTACAACGAAAAACCTTGAGGATGTTAACAGCTAACTAGCAAATTGAAGAGGATACATTTCTAACATCTCGTACGCTGTAATGTATGGATCTCAGTGGAATACAGAGTAATCCTGATCACGGAGAAGGAGGTTTAGGAGACAGAACAAACTCTCAAAAAGTGTCTTTGAAAGACAGAGAAGGAATAAATCCCCACATATAAAGATCTCTTTTTTTATTATTTATTTTTCATCGCTGGGTAGTAATGTTTACAAGCTAAGATAAGAGTGAGCTCCAAAAGTATTATTAAGTTGTTTTCTTCTAAAGCATCAGAGGTCCTGAGAGAATCCATTGGCTTTAGTTAATTAAAGCTTTCCACAGCTTCACAATATAATACGCCAGACAAGTATTGCTCAACCTACCTATTAAACCGTTGAAGCTCCACATCCAAACTTTCAGACTGTGTGTTGTTTGAGCTCCCATTTTAATAAAAATATAGAGGAAAAACATCAATGAGGGTTTGGCAAACATCTGGCTCTGTCCTGCCACCCACACAACTTCCCAGGCACAGAAGACCTTTTCATCCTGCAAGTTCAAAAAAAAAAAAAAACTCAGGCATTTGCCGGGAACATTCAATCCTGCTCTAGCTGTGCCATATTTATCAGGGCTTCTGATACAGTGAGTTTTCATAAAAATAAATTCATCCCATATGCTTCAAAAATCTCCATAATAGCACAAAGTATAGACAGCTTCTACAGCAGCTGCTGCCCTCAATTCTGTTCCTACCTTTGGGGCCTGAAGTCAAAGGAGTACTTCTCTTTCACTTCTGCAAACTCTAGACTGTGCTCCTGGAAAAGCACTTTTATAGATATCTATCTCCTGTATGTGAAGAAGATATAATCGAGATATTTTGGTGGCAGCTTTAAACTTTCAGAAAATAGCCAATGCTAGACGTGTGGTTGTCGTTTCCTTATGGTGGTCTAAGCTACAGGCTGAATGGAGAAAGGCGCTGTGTGGCACGAGAGTGGTACCGACATGAGCAAAAATGAGTCTTGAACAGTCTAACTTTGCAAGATCATTTCCCGCACAGATTCCACACTGTATCTTCATCAGCAGTAAAAACTGAGCTCTGATTTTCCAGAGCTTCAATACACTGTGTCTACTGGAGTTGCAGGTGCAGTTCTCCAGGGAGGCCCCAAGAGAGAGACACTGTGCTGGGTGGAAACTCTCTGTGGTCCATTGGCTATGACTAGTTAAGAATAGCCAGGCTGGCAGAATTTTTTCTCTTTTCCTGAGAACTTATTCATGTATTTTTTTACTCACATATTTTAGGGACTGCGTGAACATTCTGCCAAGAGCAAGGACTCACACAGACCTGCAATCCTCTCTTCTCCCCCCTGCCCTTCCTTCTTCGCTATAGCAGGAGGGAATCAACTTTACAAGGCCCTTCTGAATTTGAGGAGTGACGTGAAGTGGGGTGTGGGCTTGACCCCAGGCAAGTAATGGTTATGTGGGGTAAAGTGGTGGGAATGAAAAGACTGTTCCCATTTGAAATGAAAGCGTCTGGTAGTTCCCACGTTTAGTGTGTGCACACCTGTTTCTGCTTTTGTAGCAGAAGTGTGACCTTAACTCTTTAATAAACACACTTAAAATCATTTTTAACAGGTCACCAGTAAAATTTCTTAGGAGCTGAGAAAAAGTAATTTAGCAATTTAAAACACAAATAAATGAATGTAATTTGATGAGACATGGAAGGACATTTTCACTACTTTGAATCCTTTATATGACTGTGTTTCAAACAGTTAATTGAAGTAATAGTGGTGTTCAAATAAGTACAATAAGTTTTAGCCTTATCACCATTTCATTTTTTGTTCTTTTTGAGGCTTTCAGGGTTTCTTTGTTTTGTTTTGTTTTGTTTTTTCTTCTGTGAAAAGAGAAGAAATGAAAATTCAGAAGGCATGAAAAAGAGAAGTGGAGAAAAAGAACTTCTATAGCAGGAAATAACATTCTAAGAAGTAAATACTTATATAAAAATAAATACTATGTAAAAGTACTAGATAAAAGCAATACTTGTATAAAAGCAATATTTATATTTTTCAATTTCTTGATTTTGCTGCTTTGTGGGATGTGTGTATGTGTAGACACATACCATTAGTGGGGAGTGGGAAAATTATGACCTTTGCTGCAGAATGTCCTTGTCATGAAGAACAGGAGCTCTCACAAGCACAGACCAGCTTAGGAGCTCCCGGTAGGGAAAGATGGCAAAGGGAGAGAAAGAAAGATGGACTGTTCTGCAGAAAGCAATAGAGAAGGAGTAAGCGATGCTGAGAACCTCAAGTGGGGACCTGCACAAGGACATAGGTGAGCTCAGTAACCTCTCAGATAAGTTGCTGAAGGGGAAACTGAAATGCATTTGTCTGTGATAAAAGCTGCGATGCATCAGTAACGTCCAAGGATAAATAAGCTGAGAAGACCTCCACATGTCTTGGCTCTGTTTTTACTGAGGGTTTGTCACAACAGACAAGCAAGGAGGTTGGGATCTTCAGGGAAATTCATAGTACAGGGAAACGTGAGAAACTTAGACATGTGGCATATTTCTATCTAAGTGTTCAGGGAATAGGTTATCCTAGGCCTTAGTTAAGATATTGGTGCAGGTGAAAGAATCAAATCAACATTCAGATCAGGGATAAATAAAAGTTGCTTTTCCATTCTTACAACCTCAGAGAAAGTGGGAAGGACTGCTGCGATCCACAAACCAGAGGCTGACCCTGAAGCTAGAATCTACATCCATCGCTACGAAGGAACTGTCTTAATCTTCAGTCTGCTAAAATGTTGAAATGATGTTGGGTTAAGAAGGTTACCTTATCAAAATAGTAATAACTCTTACCCTGGCAGAAGGTATGCGAAGAAAAGACTACCTGTAAGGTGCTGTTGTGTTGGGGGGGGGGGGGAAGAGAATGAGATCTTGAGTACGAAGGGTAGCTTTGATTTAGAGATTAGACAAAGGGTTGAGCCAGGGTTTGGGGATTTTTTTGCGTAAACCAGAATCATGTGTTCACTCTTTCCATTTATGGTACACCAGTAGCACCAACCTCTCTTTGTAATTCATGGCCTCTCATTTTTCCTCATAATGTGTCTTCGATAGTCAGATGCACATAGGTCAGCCTGAACTCTTTATCCCTCTTATCTTTTGATTACCTACATTCCCCTGCCTTCTTTAAACCATTGCTCAGATATGATAAATAACAGCTCTCCATACCTATAAACTTTTGACTCTAAGAAGACTCCATCTGGGTCTGTTTAGCAACATTGCTTCTCTGGTTGTAAGGTCTGCTAATAATTTGGACTAGGAATGTAAGCAGATAGACAAGGGAGGTTATATTTTGTCTGTAAAGCTTACATACATAGGGTAAAACATATTGAGAACATAGAACTTTGGGGAATAAAAAGAGCCTGAGATAAAAAACAAATGTTTTAGAGCTGTTGCCTCCTATGTGCTAGCTATCAGCCGTATTCACTAACTGTGGATTCGAAAGATGGATTAAAGTTTGGACCACTTTGCCACTGCGCATTTACAGACCATTTAATCTGAAGTGTCTAAGAGCTCCAGTTGAAGAGATTGAAAACTTTGGAAATAACAGTGTTATCACAGTCCACACAGCTTCAGTCTTCTCCCACTGCGTTTTATGCTGGGATTGAACCCTGGCCTCCCAAAATCTTCTGAAAGGTCAGAATACAGCAATCATCTTGTGGCGAGTCCTCTGAAGTTATGAATACTGGTGATGCCAGATAATTTCAGCTGTATTCGTCCATACAGTGTCAATATAAGTCCCAAAACATCCATCAGCAGAAAAGTCAGTTTTGTCAAGATCAAAAGTTATCTTTGCAATAAAATTCCTCAGAGCATTCTTATGAAGGAAAAAGGCTGAGATTTAAGTCACTGTTTCTTATCAGAGGGAACCGAACCAGTTCAGGTAAGCATGAGATCCTTCTGTTGTCTTTGGTGAAGAGCAAAAGCAAATTCTGTAAACTTGAACCTCATCATTTCACAGAACAGAACTTTCCTTTCTTCTGGCAAACCTGTTAATAGTTTTCTTTCACATTGGACAGCTGGCAGTCATCAGTGGCAATTAAATCACAATTAGAGCAGATGCAATCACAGAATCCTACAAAAAAAACTTTTTTTTTTTTTCTTTAAGATGTTCCTTAATCTCAGGAAAACAAAAAATAGAAGCAACAGCTCTCAGCTTTTAATATATTCTCTTCACCAAAAGAGTAAAATAATTAACATCACCAGACAACAACCAATCATTTCTAAACAATAATCACATGATAATTCAGTAAGGAATATTATTTGAAATGTGATCCAGAGATCACTGGTCTCTGATCTTCCCAAGACAATTTGGAAATACACCAAAGCTTTTCTGTTTGTTTGTTTTCCAAATCACAGTCTATTTGCAAGTCTGATGATAGAAAATGTTATGTGTTATGTTTCAGAATGATCATATTTTATGTTTCTCAAATAAGACAGCAAATAATTTTGATTTTTTTCATAGGAAACACAAAATATCTTAGGTCTTAATGAAATTTGAAGAAAAGTTCACGGCACTAGTCAAAGGCATATATCCAGCTCCATGGTTATCTTCTTCCTCGTGTTCAAAGGAAAATAGTTTTTAAAGCAGAATGGAATGTTGTTCTTCCATGGTATCACGTAATCAGAGTCCCTAGATTGGGATAGACATCTAACTGCATGCAACCGTTAGCTCCCCAGTGAAAAAGTCTTCTTGGATTGTTCCATCTAGCCATGACAAGAAGGTTGTTATCTTTGAGCAGGAAATATCAAGTAGATCTTGAAATGTTTGAAACTCAGTATGGCAGAGCAGGGATTCAAAATGACCTTGATTATTAAAATCATTAATAAGCAGTGTGTCTGTCCGTCTCTCTGTTAGTGATCTTGTTAAAGTTATCTTACCTGTTTTTCTTTTTGCCTCCTTTTTCCCACTTAGTTTATGATCGCTGTAAGGCACAGATGACCTTACTATCCATTCGCATAGGGCCAGTTTCAGTGAGGAACCGAGCACTACCAAAAACTACATAAATACTTAAAGTATCAGGCAAGGAAAATATTTGCAAAGAAGATGGGGGCAAAAGAGCTTTAGCAATATTGAGAATAAGAAGAAAATGTCTAGCCCTGAAATACTGCAAACAAGGAAACAACAGTATTTTGAGAATGGTTTGCTTATATCTACAAGAGTGAAGGACCAAAACCAGATCATGTGTCACTGTAGAGGTGTTTAAGGTTGAATAGCCTGGGAAATAAATGAGATCATAGGAAGTAAAGGACCCTGATAAACTAAAATATTTCTGTACCTGTAGCCCTGTGATAGGTGAAGAGAACCTTTGACATCTGCCCAAGGCCCCACAAGTCTTGTGTGCCCTGCGTGACATCCCTTGGTGTTGTCAATAGTCACTGAGGATGAAGATAGGTTAGGAGAAGATTGAAGAAGGTCACTGTGTACACTGTATTGTATTTAGGCTGAAATCAGACAGGTAAGTTGATGTCCTAGATGTAAACGGACTCAGAATGGGAAAAATAGATTTTTTGGGAAAGTTATTGTCATAAAAATTTCTTTACTGAAAGAGTGGTTAAACGTTGGAACAGGCTGCCCAGGGCAGTGGTTGAGTCACCATCCCTGGAGGTATTTAAAAGACGTGTAGATGAGGTGCTTAGGGACATGGTTTAGTGGGCATGGTGGTGTTGGGTTGACGGTTGGACTCGATGATCTTAGAGGTCTTTTCCAACCTTAATGATTCTATGATTCTATAAAGATCATGAAAATCATAGTAGGATATTACCTACAGGAAGATACAAAAGTAAAAAAAGAAGAGATATTTCCATACAGACTTAGGGGGGACATTTATGGAGAATGAGAGGAGGAATATCAAGGGAAAAAGATATTTTAGAGAGTAAACAGACAAAGAAGGCATCACAGTAAGGCAAGGGGTGGCAAAACTCAGAGAGAATATAACTGCTAACATCAAAAGCAGCACTGAAACAGATAAAGGTGGAATGAAGAGTCTGAGGTCTGACCCGGGCTCCTGGAGAGCGTGCAAGTATCATCTCTGTAAGTATAAACAGCATCGCAGTGAAAAGTCTGGAGTTTCATTCAAGCCTCAAACACTACTGTTGCACTGCAGTACGCAACAACTGTGCGTGACAAGATGCCTTCTTAAAGAAGGCAACGTTAAAATTATAAGACAAACTGATACTGAACCAAACTCAGAAGTTTCTGATGCCAACAGCTGGATTATCAATTAATACTTAGTTTGCTTCATCAGACCATGTTAATCATTGCAAGCTGTTTAATGTGAAGTAAAATTTATTTTTTGATTGACTGGCACCAAAGTATGAAAAATATATAATATACTTTGATATAGTAATACCCAGAAACCTATTCATAAGGTATGTTTGTTTTAAGAAGTGAAAGCTTCTTGCCTAAAACTCTGAGCCAGCAGACAGGAATGTTGTTTAACAGCTGTACAACAGCTTACAGCAGGATTGCTGTACAGCTGTGGTGGTTCTAAGAAATAAGGGGCGCAAGGCTTTTGGAACAGGCTAATAACTTTTTTATTAGACCAGCGGATGTACATAGGGGAAAAAAAAAAAGGCAACTTTTAATTGTGCAAGACCTTCTTTATGCATGGGGAGTCTGTATGACAGTTTGCTTGTTTTGTTTTAATAGTTAAATAAAGAATTTAAAAAGGTTGAAGAGTTTACCATAAAGACATTTAACAGGTTATGAGAAAAATCTGAATTATGCCAGGTGTTCCGGATTTCTACTCTGTCTATTTTCTCAGGAAAACCAAACCAAATATTTGTATTATGAGATATCAGTTTTCCTAAATGCAGTCTACACTCTTGCCAACAGATGGAAGTAGATTCAAGGAAATAGTGGACTGCTGGTGTCAGCATCGTGTGCAGGGCACTAAGACATACTTCACAGAACTGCAAAAAGGTGATAAAATAGTATCTTCAGGGTGTGAGGGACACATTTCCTTACCAAAGTATATGATTTTTCTTTTTTTTTTTAATATATTATTATAATTTTAAAATGTGTTCTTGTTTTGTGTGTCTAAGGACCGTACTGATTTTTGGGCCACATAGTAAAAAGCAGACCTTGTTCCTAAAAGCAATCAAATCCAAACAGGCAAGAGAGGAGAAAAGGAGGAAAAGGAAGAGCATTGCAGCCTTTTGATAAGTGTGGGGAAGATAGGTCTCAGACAGAGGAAACATGCAAAACAATACTTCATACATATCTTCAACATCGTCAGTTTTTTGACCTAAGCTTCCTGAATTGTGTCCCATAAGCCATGATGTCATCCATTCCCCAATCATCATATAGACCAGTGTTAAGGAGGAAGAAAGCTCAGCAGTCTACGTCGCCAAATGAAAGCATCATTCATAGGCACAGAAGAACCATCAAGGTCATCCAGTCTGACTTCCTCTAACAATGACCAGAAAGGAAGTGATCTTGAGTTAAAAGCTTCTAATGATAGCAAAATAAACCATTTGTCTTATTTTCAGGTGATTATACTTGCTGGTGCATATCTTTGACTGTAATGATTACTGTCTAGTTCAAATGAAAGTTTGGGGAAATATATGTTTATAAATAGTTTCTATTATGAGAAGACTGGTCGTAAGCTCTGATGCACCTTTAAAGATAAATAGATGCTTTTGGCTAGGTGCAGAGCAGAACGCCGTAGCCTTCAATATACTCACATAGATTCATCTGCCCGACTTTTTAACTCTTGGGTCAATGTCTAGTCCCATTTCCAACACAGCTGTCCTAAAATTTGAAACACTCTCCTATGGCGCCTGTATTCCTCCACTGACTACAGAGTCAGAGCAGTCAGATGCACACCTAATTTAGGCATCTCAGAAACCTGGTAGGATTGGCTTGGGACACAAGGATGTAGGGTTGACTAGTGAATTGATAAAGAATATATCAGAATGTATCTTAGGAATGATTTGAAATATTTTCTTTTCAGATGCTAGAAAGCTCGAAGGTCACTTATATAGTTAATATTGTCTAAAAACTGGAATATCTAAACATGAACAAAAAGTAGAAATTTCAGGCCTGTGTGATGTGATATATTCTTAACTATTAAATTCCTTTGTGAAATTGTATACTTAAATAAATTCCTATCAAAATTATTGATAAATCCAACATATTCCCTCAAAATATTTTGATGTAATTTCTGGTGAAAATATTCCCCCGTCAGAAATTATTCAAGTACATGTTATATCTACATGAAAAGACTTATGCCAGTATCAGATTATGGTAATGCTTCAGAAACACATACCAATGTTGACCAGTTTCCAATGCTAAACAATGAAATGTCATCTCACTGACACATCATGAAGCTGTATAGTAGGTCGGTCGCCTCTTTAAGGAAGAGGCCAGCACGTCAGTATTATCTCCTTCACTCCTTCAGGAAAGCACTTGTGAGGTTAATGGCCACAAGCAGTGAGCAGAATTTCAGCTTTGCCTCCTTGCATGAGGTGATATTGATTGAACAAAGTGTAAAATGTAGGAAGGCGGATGAACATGTCTAAAGGTAAGGTCACCATCATGGACCACTGCCCTTTTTTACTCCTATCTTCGAGCAGGAATACCAGCGATTTGTGCTTTGTTCTCAGTATGGATACTCTGACTCTTAACTTTTGTTCCCAGAATAAAACTCTGGAATCATTAATATGAAAATTAATTTGTATTAGCAACTACTGAAATCATATTCCTATTTTATTAGCATGTAATTGTATTAATATGTCAGAAAAAAAAAAACCCTTCTTCTAGTTAATGATTCCTGTTCTGTGTGCCCTTAATATAAAATTTCCAAATCTCATTAGCAGAACCAGCCATTAAAATACACAATGCTAATAAAGCACAATGGAAAACTGCTGATACGGTTAGTTTGGGGTACAAGTGTGGTAACTTTTATAATCATAGTGGAAAATTGAATACTGATGGTATATACTATTACCTTGACTAATACGGAAAATACCTTGGCTGATTAAATAGTATACGAATACACTTTTTGTTCTGCGAGTTGAGGCAATCCAACAGCTTGGTGGATCCCACTTAGACACTGAGATTGATTAGACTTTTGCACAAATCCACAGCTCAGGTGTGGCCTTTGGATTCACAGAGATGAATCTGTCAATCCTTTAAGTATGTTTTGTTTTTTCCAAGTATTTTATTAGGATCTTAGGTATAAGATATTTTGTTCCACAGCTTGATTTATAATCCAAGATTTATCTGGTGATCAGGGGGATTTAACCTCTTTTCAAAAGCTGAAGGCCATGAGCAAAGCTAGTTAATCTGTTTATACAAATATATATTAGGCATATGCATAGCTCTTTGGATCACTTCCCATGCTATTCCCTGGGTATGAGGAAGACAAACAGTTTTGGTAAGATTACTGAGAGAGGACATAAATAGAAACTGGGGTGGAGATTAGCTCATGTGGTTAAGACAACTAAAAGTAACTCTTAACACCTAGATGTCTACATGTGAGTGTGATACCAAAGATCATGCTCTAGTCAATGCAGACAGCCCGTACAGTCCTTAGAATCTCAAGAGCTATTTAGCTGACCAGATACATTTGTCTGCCCTCAGGTGGGCTGGGTGGCTCTCAGAGCACCACTGAGTGTATTGACCCAGTTTCTGTTGACTGTGACGGGGGTCTAGACACCAACATTCCCCTGTGCAAGTTCGCAGCTGAATTCCACAATTGGTGCCCAGGCTCTCAGCCCAGTTATCCCTGGCACTTTGCTAACACAAAGCACTCACACCTTATCAGCTTTCTCCCAGCTAGAATCAAAGAATCACAGAATCATTTAGGTTGGAAAAGACCCTTAAGATCATCGAATCCAACCATGAAACAAGCAGGCAGAGCCCATCACGGAGGCAAAGATGGCTGAAATAAGGAAGAACACTCGACTCTTCCAGGTCTGAAAATAGATTTGGTTGAAGACAACCCTGGTTTGTTATCTGTTTCTATTTTGTCAAAGACATATTTCTCTTTTTGAATAATCAGTGCAAGAGAAGTTTTCTGCGGCACTTTGTCAGCTCCAAAAAAATAGGAAGGTGTTCCATGTAAGGGATGACTCGTTGCAGCACATATGATGTTGATGGTTATTTGGAAATAACAATTGTCATTGTTATACTACAGTTTACACTAAGCCTTCTGCAAACTTCAGTACAGAGTTGATAAGCCAGCTGAGTGATGAGCCCATTTCCCTTTGAGACATTGCTGAACCAAAGCTAATAAATAGACCCCAAACAGAATCCTACATCTGATCCTTTTTTTATTCCAGGGAGGCTGTATCTTATAATGCTGTGTGTGGCAGTAGTTCAGTTGTAATTAAACAGGAACTGATATATTATTTCCTTCAGTGAAGTACAGAACCACTTCTTACTAGGACTGCTAATTAAGCAATAAGGAAGGTATCATGAAAAAATAATGACCACTTCACTAGTCCCTAGAGTTTCCTGGGGTGGGGAGGCGGGGCAGGAGACTGCAAACACAGTTAAGATGTTTCACTCATTCCATATGGGCATTTTGAAACCAGGGCAAGAGAAATGCTGTTTGGGTATAATGGCCCACATTTTCAAAGGTATGGCATATTACTCACACGGATTGCACTTGAAGTAAAGGGCTTCTGGATTTCAAAATAGCTTTAGAAATCTACATGACAATGTTTGCTTTTAAATTTGGCAAAGCGACTGATACTGAGTTTCCTAAAAGGAATCTGTGGTAACTAGACAAAACCTGTGAAAAATCTTTTTATACTGATTAAACTGCTATTACCTTCATAATCCTTACAGAAGGTTCATGAAGTGTAGCAGGGTCTTGGCTCAGAACATGAACATACCCCGTCAGCTCTCCTGTCCTGCACCGTACTTTGAACAGGCTTTTTCTGATTAACGGATGGAGAGAGTGTTGCCAGGTGAAATGACTGCACGCTTGCCCTGCTGACTCTGCTGGGGTGGGATTACCTCTGCTGGAGCAGCACAAGGGACAGCTGGAGGCAGTGACTTTTTAAACTGGCACCACAAAATTTTCTGAGGTTACCTGTCGGGGCCCTATGTTTCAGCACGTCTTCATCAGGACATGCCTGTGGATCTCCATCAACTTTGGGAGCAAGCTCTGGAACCAGAAGCCTGATTGTGGCAGCTAAACACACCAAGGTTACTAAACCCACCGAGGTGGAAATGGTCTCAACTAAGAAATTAGCGGGCTATGTGTTTTGAAACCTTGGTCGACACAGCTGCTGCAAACTCTCTTGCTTGGCCCGAGATTTCCCAGGTCTCCTTGTAGAATACATCATGCACCCACCCAACAAAGGGAAGCCCCAGTGGAACAAAGCATGGCAGCTGTTTTTACATCACAGCTGTACTGATAGGGAGTGAAAGAGGGGCAGGAAGCGAATGACAGAGTAATTTTCTCCCCTGGAAAATTCTGGGCCAATTTAGCTTTGCAAGTACACTTCCTTACCCTACCCACTCCTGCAAAAACCACCTAGAGAATAAATGCTTTCCTGTGAAAAAGGACAGATCTTCCATGGTGACAAGTAGTTGAGACTGCAGTTTTGTGCTCCAGCTGCAAAAACATTTCTAACTATTATTAAATGCTTTTCTTTTTCTTCTTATTCTGCCTGTTTGCTTGCAGTTTTCCTTCCTCTGTGCCCTTGTATTCCCTTGAGGTTCCTGCATGTTATGAATCACTGTCCCTCATCAAATTAATGTTTTATTACCTTACTCCTTAGCCTTTTCTTTTGACAACTTTTCTTTTTTTTTTTTCTTCTTTTTTTTTCCCCTTGTTTTGTTTTGTTTGTTTCTATAAATGAATCTGTACTAACTGGGATCCTTCCAGCAGAAGTCAACAACTGGTGCCACGAGCACTAAGAACAGCTATTAAAGCTTTTCAGCTGTTGGGAATTTTCCCTTTCATGCTTTCTGTTTTTAAATATACGATGATGAGGTTATTTATTATTTACAGTATGATTTGTTTTATTATCTTTCATTACTCCCAACAACGGTAGATGAAGGCTGCAATGCTGGGAAGCCCCAGCATCTTCCTGGAGTTCCTGTCCTTTTACCATGCATTATAAATCAGATAATGAATTACTAAAGGACCAATTTGTGTTTTTCTGAACAAGTTAGACACTGACTACTCTGCTAATACTCCTAATGTTTTCTTTAAAGGCCAAAATGCTGATAAGGCCAGGAAAGCTTTTCAATGACTCTGCCGCATGCAAACTATGCAAAGAGTGACCCCCAGGTCTTAGATAAGCGCAGCGTGGCTCCTGCAGAGTCAGACAGAAGACGAAACCTTTTTGGCTCATCTGCCTTCAAAAACCGCAAGATTCCCATTTTAATAGTTATGTTTTATTTATAGAGCAGCTGCCTACAGGGCTAAACCTGGGAATAGTGGACACTTGGTATAAGAATCTCTTAATCTTTTTTTCTTTCACTTCAGCAGGCTTTCGATCTTCCTTTCCTTGCCCCCTCAATTTTTTTTCCCTTAGGTCCCTGCCTCTCCATCACATGTTTTCCAGTCCAGCATCCCCACAGACCTTTTCCTAATTTTAGGAAGGAACTCCTTTTTCAAAATGGGCTGTGCTGACTTTTAGTACAACATTGGTTATGATGAATGCTAAAACAGAGGAGGATGGATCTCCTTTCTCAAAGCATCTGCCTTTGAAGGAACAAACTCAGGACTCCAGGTCCCAGTGCCTGAAGTGCTCTTCGGCATGCACTGCGTCTTTTGGGGAAATGCAATCTGTGGTATATATACAAGCCCTGGACTCATCTCACTTCACTTTCCACACCTAACTGAAGCATGTGGATGCCCTAGGCTTCTTCTTTTATCAGCAGCGAAAAAGATAGATATCTGCACAGGACACTTAATTCAATCCTAAAGTCTGATTCACTTCCTGGGAATACCTCTTCAGTTCGTTAGCAGTAGAAACTGTCCAGAATGTCCAAATTTCTTCCTGAGATTTCTTCTGTGGGAAGGATGAATCTGTTTCCCAGGGATCATTTCTTAACATGCAGAATTGACCAAAATACCTCTCTCAGCTAACTGGGGAGAACTTCACTTCCCATTGCACTGTCCAGGAAACAAATGCACTACAGCTTTTCTTTTGCATCTGGTAGCTAGCAGCCACAGAAACCAGCAAGGAAGAAAAAAAAAATAAAAAAAATCTCCTGTTATTTTTAGCTATTTTTGTTCCACAGTATTATTATTCATAAGACTTTCTTAAATGGGAAATTAATAAGAAAATAATACATTACACTCCTTCTGTCACAGAGATGTGTGAAGGGCTTGGTGGAACACCTCCAGCATTCGCCTGAAAACCTCACTATTTAGTGCATTTCATTTTAGCACCAATTCTCTCAAGAAATTCTTGCTGCAACTAATTCAAGCCATCTAAATTTAAAGCATACTAATTAGGCAGCCATCGAAAGAGAAAATCTATCCTTCCAGGAAATTGGAGCCTTAAATATAACTCTCATAATTTAACTGTTTGGATTTTTAAAGGGAAGAAAGGTATTTTGAGGCAGAAGCTTCCTGGGCTATATAGATATATGAGCTCAGACACTCACCTACAAACAGGATAAAGCTCTGTAGTGGTCTGGGTGAATAATGTGACTTCTGCTACTTCTTTACCTTGCTGTTGCAGCTGAAAAGTTTAGGTAGTGTTGCAGAAGGTGCAGAACCAACAGAACAAACTGTTTTTCCTTGTGCAGAGCTCATGAACTGTAAAGCATTGAGTGAGACTGGATGTCTCAAATTCAAAAAAATAAGAGTTAAAGGATACATGCAGTTTCTGTCAAGGACTCCCAGGAGTCATGATGTGCTCCCTAACCAGCTAATAGTTGTTTGCAGCACTTCATCTGTCCCACAAGCTCCAGGAAGTGAATTTCAGAAGACTGTGTGAGATCTCCTGCTTTTGCTCTTTGACCAAAAGGAGCTCATTAAACTCAATTTAATTGCAAATTTCCTCCAAAAAAAATTCTAGTTGCTGTTCTGATTACTTATTTTTATCCACTGATGGCCTAAAACAAAACCTGTGAGGATTTAAACTGGAACTAATAGGGTTGCAGGCTTTCCCCTACCCTGTAACACTACCCAATGAGGCTACCTGCCAGCTGGAAGTCTTGCCCTATGAACACTTTTGAAACTGGAACTTTTCCAAACTGCTTGTCCAATAACTAAGTGGAAAGCCATGTCTTTTTTCCTCCTCTTTGAGCAGTTCATAGGAATGGACCTAAGAAAAGGAATTTACATGAGAATTTATTATTTTTCCCTTGTCCTGTCTCCAGCTCCCAAACAGAGTCTTTTCTTTACAAACATCTGAAAAGCTCCAAGGTGCCTTAAAGACGGTTCCTGGGTAAGGCAAACTGGGTTCATTTAAAAACGTGGAGGATGATGTATTCCCCCTTTCCCCCCCCACCAATACTATAATCATGTCACAACGAGATGACTGAATATGGACGACAGGACACAAGGAAAACAACATCCAAGACTCTTTCATTCAAATGAAGTTTGGAATTGAATTAGCTGACAGATCAGATAACGTACAGTTATAAAGATACAGTTGACCTGCACCCTAACAAGGGAATATGAAGTTGAATGCATGCTATAATATATGATTTATGACCTAATCTCCTCAAGTATTTTTCTCTTCCCACCATCCCCACTAAAATCTACATCAATCCATTCCAGTTTCAGTGAATCTAATATGCACTGTAATATGCATCGAGTTTGAGGGGGCAGGTATGAGATCTAATTACTCTACTTGCCTGATGGAGGATAACATTGGAGTTGTCAGATTAATGTCAACATTAAAGAGATACAAGCAATTACCATTTTTAATGGCTTATTTTCTTCTACTCATCCTGCTTTGTAATGCTTGAAACTTGTAGATCTTTATTCTTATTGTTATTATTAATAATAACTATTTAGTGGGGGTTTTATGTGGGGAAATATGTAGGTGTTTTTTCAACTTTCCTTAACAATTTTCAGTAACAGATCTGAACAGTTGCTGCATTGGTTCTTTAACTGGATATAGACAGCATTAGCAGTATATTTTTTTTTTTTAATATTCTGACTGAACGATGGAACTATGTGTAGTTGCCTATCAAGCCCACAGTCTGATTGTACATACACGCTGCAGGTAAGCACCTCTTCTGAAACAGTTTTCAGTCTCAATAGGTAAGAAAAAAAAGAACGGTCATTTTAAGATTTCTTCACATCATAAAACCTGTCAGAAGCACAAGCAGGGCTGGTACCTCTGGGCTTCTATTTTAAAGAACTCTATGCATAAAGTGGTGTTGGTATTTGTGTCAGTGAACTATTTTGAACCACAGAAAAACAGAATAGTCGTGCTAGTTGTAAACAACACATGTCTTTGAAATATTTCTTCAGTCTAACCATCTTGCATTCAAGGAAAAATCATCCAGAGCCCATTCCATACCAATGACTTTGCAAAGTTGTTGAGCTGCTTCTGTGTTTCCCTGAGATAATTCCTGATATATGCAATCCACAAAGTGCCTGGGAGTCCTTTGGACTCATTATCAATCCAAGTTTTATAATTTGATCTTAAAGTGTCACTGTTAAGTACTATTTATGGGATTTCCTGCTGAGTTGCCCTAAAATTCATATACAGTAAGAACTTTGTCAACCAGAAGGTTAAAGCAAAATGTTCACCAAACACCTCATTTGCAACCTGGAGGTTCTCTTTTAATCTTTCTTCTTTTACTTAAAGTGATCAAACAATAGTCAAACTATCAAAAGTACTGTGAAAGAAAAACAAACACAATTTTTATCTCAGAAAACAATTATTTTATACAGTTATGCCATGTGTAAAGAGGCAGTTTTGATAGGAAACTCCTCTGTAAGCCTAAGTACAATGAGGAACTGTATTTTTACAATTTGTGAATATTTTTTAATGTCTGCTTCATGTCTAATCATTAGCCTGTTAAAAACAGCTACTGTCTTGCTATAGAATTTCCTTTTATGCGTCTATGACTTAGAAGACAGATATTCAGTGAAGCAGAGCTATATCAAACTTTCGATTGCAACAGATCATTAGATACCATGGCTAAAGGAGATGAGGTGATTGCAATAATCTCTATCTAGCGACAAAGCCATGAGTCAATGCCTTAAAATCATTAATAAAATTTATATTAAAATGAGTTTTTATTCATGCAAATAACCCAGTAGATGATAACGGTAAATATGAGCTAGTATCTCATATGAGGAAATTCTAAGTATATCCCATCACTGCTGTCAGAAGAGAAATTGGAATCAAATCATACCATTGCATTTTTACTTATATTTCTTTTTTTCACCATTATTTTGGCATTTCCTGCAGTTAATCTCTGTTGGATCACATGTTGTTCTTTTCAGTGATACAACTGCTTTACCCCTCAGCGAAGGAACCCATATGCTGTGTAATCTGCTATTTCCTGCTATGGTTCTATCTCTATTCTTATCTTAGAAAATCAGGAGTCTTATACCCAGATCCCTATTAGGCAAGATGATCTCAAAGAAAATTTTGTGTGAGTTAGGTTTGAGAGTTGAGTGAGATTCAGGAGTTGTAGGTTTGATTCCGGAGATGCCCATCTTGTCTGACAAGTTTAAAATGCTAAAAATCAACAAAAGAAAACTTGTTTTTAAATGTTTATGTAACTTCAGAACAAGAAACAAATAACAACAATCTTGCCATCTGCTTCATACATTAAAAAAAAAAAAAAAAAAGATTTTTAGAAAAGTGAGTAAGGGAAAAATTATCAAGGAAAAAGATGGAAAAATGTAACCCTTGAGGATTAAAAATCATTCTCTGATAACTACAGGCTAAATCTAGTGAGAAATAATTGATACTTAGTTTTATATTCCAAGGGGTTTAAGCACAATATTAATCAAATACTTACCACAAATACTCCAGGAGTGCCACGTTTCCTGTAATATAGCCACAGGAAAGTTTAGATAAGACTACGAGATTGGGATATGTAATCAGTTTAATGGACTTGCTCACTTCCCTCTGTTTCTTTCCATCGAAATGTTTAAGTTATCTAAACTTTTTTAAGGAATGTAAACACTTATTTGCTATCAAAATAGATAATCTACTTTCTTCTTTTTTTTTTTTTTTTAAAAAAAAAGAAATAATGTTACACTGTACATTCCTGTTTGAAAAGAAGAACCAACAACATTGGTTCATTCAGGGAAAAAAGTTTTAGAATCTGATTCTGGTAACCAAACTATTATGCTTAATGAAATGATTATGGATTGTATTTATGACAAGACTTTGCAGAATCTTTAGAAAAAAACAGAAAATTAATATTTCAAAGGATTAATGCTGTCCATTTGAGCAGCAAAATCAAAACCAGCTGATTGGAAAAGGGTAGAAGAAAATTCAAAGGAAAATTTAAGCTGTTATAGATTTTTCTTTCAATTTTTATGTGTTTCAATGAAAAGATAAAATATGATTCATTTCAGCATATAAATCGTCTTTAAGAGTTTCTCAAAATAAATTGTTTCTCTAACCGTAATCAACATATCAGTTGAAAAGAATATTGACAAACATAATTTGATTTTCAAGTAATTGATGAATTATTGAAAAAAAGAAATCCTTCAGGAATCATACTTTCTTTGAAAGAAAGAATGAACAGTAGTCCATCTACTAAAGGAGGGATAACAATTAAAGAAACATTATTACAATTTTAAGTTTTTTTTTCTTTTGACAAGCCAGAAGGGGGACATCTGCCTGTCCCTTATGGAATATTATAGTTCAACCTTTGTCCTTAGATCGATAAAGTCGACACCGCCGCTGCACAGCAACGCTCACCTCTGCACACAGCTTCACTTGTCACTCGAGGCACCAGAAGACCTGGTGTACTTTCAGCCCTCTTTTTCTTTACAAAGCATGTACATAGCCTCTTAACTAGAACATTTCATTTCCTGTAAACCTTCAAAAATTCATTGGGGGGACTTTTTGTCAATTAAATTCGGCTTGCAAAAGAAAATTTCATTAGTTTTCTGTTGGAAGCTAAACCCAGCCACAGAAGCTTTACAATTTATAGCAAAACTGTGTTTCAGCATGGTTCTGATGGAAGATTTGCACGCCCCCCAATGGGGCACGTGTGGCTAGGACCGTACTACAGGGCAATGTGAGCTGAGCGTGATGTGTCTTCTAATTCTGCTGCCTCTGAAAATGAATACAAAGGTGCTATTGAAGCATTTCATCTACTACATGCATACCTTTGTGAAGGATTAAAGAAGTACTAATGGACAAAAAAGCACATGGAAGTTTCAGGAGCAAATGATATGGAATAAGAAGGAATTGTGAAAATACTCAGAGTATCCAGCAAGTCTGGTAAGATTTACTTTTGAAAAAAGCCAAATAGTGTGTTTTAAATAGTATTTAAAAGAAAAAAGGAAAAAAAAAAAGTGATATTATTCCACAGTTTCTGCTCACATTTGATACTTTGATGACAGCTAAGACTTGCCTCATATTTACTACTGCTTACACAAGACGTGGCACGGAGTGGTAGTGATCACCAGAAACACTACAGCTTCCTAAGCCTCCTTTCAATGGAAGCTGGTCCTGGGAGCAGCAGAAGGCACTTTAATCTCATAATCTGTATGACTTTGCCCTGAAAAGGATGAGGGGTGTTCCCATTAGCATTCCCTGGTCTCTGCTGGGTCTGTTACAAGGACAATGGTAGGAAGCAGGTTCCTCCAACACGGCTTGGTGTCCCTGACATTGAGCACCACCAGCTTCTATTCACTGTGAAGTTAAAACCACCTTCACCATTCACATGGTTGCAGGTCTGAGGACCTGCTGCTTCCCACCACCCTGCACTTAGTAGGGACTAAGTCCCTGTTGAGAAATATACAGTCCCTGAGTTTGCAGAGTAAATCTCTCACCACTTCCCCTCATGCTTGGATAACATAAGAATACATGAACAAGGTATTGCTTTGCCCCTAATTCATGCTATTGTTTATACATACCAAAGTTCATCCTTCTTGCCCATCACAGGTTGATTCATGGTTGCAAGGTACTTTAAGAAGTTAGCAAATTTTGATTCTGTCGTAAGTTAAACCATCAGGAGGTTCTCCAAGACTACAGAAATGAAAAAAAAAAAAAAAAAAAAAAAAATAAAAAAAAAAAAAAAAAAAAAATCAGAAATGTACTTAGCAAAAATTATCTAAGTCATTTACTAACTATTTATGTTTGTCTCACCTGCATAATTACACATATGATAGCGTGGAGAGGCCAGATTTGCTTTTCAGGGTTATGATAGTTTGTCTGTAATTATGTTCAGAAATATCCTTTCAAATTTGATTTTTAATGACCAACCCAAGGATGGACACAGAAATTCCTGCTTTTGTAAACCTAGCTAGAGCAGCTTATGGAGTTTTCGTCTAGTTTGTTTATTATGGCTGTAAAGCGGTTTGTTACCATTTCCAGAGCAGAACTGTGGTAACATAATGTACAAATATTCTCAGCCTGCTTCAGTGGAATGTCAGATAGTCTGGTTTAAATCACCAGCCTCTCTGATTTAAAGGTCTATTAAGCTGACTGACCACACTGAAATCGATTAGAAACAATCATTTGATCTGTTACTGTGACTCAGCTAGGAAGATGGTAATGAACTAATGGTGGTTAACAGCAGTCTTAAATCTCAACAGTTGTTTTTGCAGGGATCATGTATTTATGCCCTAATTTCCTGGTGTTGAATACATTCTTAATGTATCTCATTATAACTTTATCTCTGTCTTTACAATCTATTATTTGTTATAATAAACATCAAATCAATTAATATTTATGTGTGTCTTTATACAGTGTTTTATGAAGACTCATAATTTGGCCAAAATGACACCCTCCCACTTCTAGATTACTGGGATATGTTCCCTGTCTGCATAGTTTATAGAAAATAAACAACTTAAAATATATTAGTAAGTAGTCAGCAATTCTTCTATCAAAGGGCAAGACACTTCATTTTTAAATTCCTCACTATGAGCCGATATTCAACTTTATCACTGTAAAACTCGCAATATATCCATTATCTTCAGATTAAAGCTAAAAGCTTTTGATATGACAAGCAGGCAATTCATCCTGTTTATCATCTGACAGCTAATTCCCTTCCCCTCGTGCTGCAATAGTGGAGTACAAGTGTTCATTTTGTCACACTAGCTTTACCCTGCCTGAATTCCGTTCCTTAATGCATGTTTGTATTAATCTCCAGATTGTCTTCAAAGTGAGAAGGTGGATTATGTCCCTGCCAAAATTTTAGCACTTCTAAATAATTGATATAATCTCACTGGAGCTCAGAGAGAATTCTTAACCATTCCATCAATCTATTTTAAACAGTGAGCACAGACTGGGGGAAGTGGGGAAAACAGAGATGGGAGGTAATTACTTTTAGCAATAAAATGTCTAGCTAGAATATCCATCCTTGACTTTAATTTTATAAATTTTCATTTGCCTCTAACTGCCTTTGTAGATGAGTATAGCAGTTGTCTGAGTGTTACATTTACCATTACCATATTTTTACCTCCTCCCTTCAAATCTGGCCAGACATCATGCAGAAATGGTAAAAGGCAGAGGTATGTTGGGTTTTGCAGCTGTAAACTCATTAGCTGAACAAGGATTTTGCTTGTGCATTACAGGACAACATTTCTGTGGCATGTGGGAGACTGAAAACCTTTAAAAGTCTGGGTCCAGTTTCTCCAAAAATAGCAGGGCCCAGAGACCAGCCTTTCAAACAGTATGCTTTTTTTGGAACATCCCAAATATTCTTAGAAACACAGAACACGAATGACTTATGAAATAAAGTTTTAGTTGAGATGAAAAGGACTTTTTTACAAGGAAAAATCTCAGCTGTTTCCACTCACCATACTTAGGTAACCATCTCTTATTTGGTTACGACTTCACCAGGCAGTCTCTTGGACTATGTGAACTGGGTTCCTTTCAAGTAAAACCATACTAGAAGACACACTCTAGAAAATAAGTTCCAGAAGCACACTGATACACACCAATACACTACTGATGGGTGCAAGAAACAGAACCAGGTCACAGTTTGAAGTAAAACCCTTTCAGTTTCAAAGCACAGATGTCAGGTCCTCAACACCCGCTGTTTTGCTCTTATTGGGCTGCACTACTTGCTAAAGTGGATCTAGCCACCATGCTTCCCTGAAATTACATCAAGTTGTCCTGGTTTTAGCTGGGATAGAGTTAATTTTCTTCCTAGTAGCTGGTACAGTGCTGTGTTCTGGATTTAGTATGAAAATAAAGTCGATAACACACTGATGTTTTAGTTGTTGCTAAGTAGGGCTTATACAGGACTTTTCAGCTTCTCATGCCCTGCCAGAGAGAAGCTGGGAGGGGGCACAGCCAGGACAGCTGACCCAAACTGGCCAAAGGGCTATTCCATACCATGGGACGTCATG
>NW_008795477.1:1688527-1689366 GCF_000699145.1 Aptenodytes forsteri
ATATTATTATTATTATTATTATTATTATTTTATTTCAATTATTAAACTGTCTTTATCTCAACCCATTTCTACTCTTTCAATTCTCTCCCCCATCCCGCCAGGGGCGTGAGAGTGAGCGAGCGGCTGTGTGGTGCTCAGTTGCAGGCTGAGGTTAAACCACAACACAAGTGCAACAGATTTCTATGAGATACATTCTAATTAAGAGAAGATCTAATTAAGGACACGCTAGAGAAAAACATTTGCCATATATGGGCCCCCTGCACCTACTTATTCATTGAGGTGTGTTGAATAAAGATCAGCTCTCAAATCAGAGCCTGTGAGACAACCATCAGTAATGAAAGATTAGAATGATATTTAACATCAGAAGTTCTGAACTTCAAAATGTCATTATATGGCTGGTAATTCTGAGGCTGAGATACTTCAGGAGTCTTTCAATATAAGCAGGCAACCGTATTGTTTTCCAGCATCAATGCATAGGAGAGAACCGGTGTTAGTGGCCTGTTGAGTAAGTACATACCCTTCTTTGCACCAGGACTTGCTGCAAGGAATAGCAGAAACAAAACAAGTCCCAGAATCAGTTACCCTGCTCTAATGCACGCTGGAGCGGTGGGGTGGGGTGGATGTGGTCGATATCTCTGATGCAGTTACTCAGCCTGAGGCTTTACTCTGCTGGGATAAGCTGCTCCGGCTGCTGGCGTTCCCCAGGTGGCTGTAACAGAGCTCCAGCAATCCGAGGATGTAGTCTGTGTACCTCTCACAAACCCCTTTGAGTCATTTCCACCTTAAAGGACATCTTCCCCCTTTTTTCTCCACCCCCCCCCCCCCAAACCCCATTAAAA
>NW_008795477.1:1689376-1691472 GCF_000699145.1 Aptenodytes forsteri
TTTTTCCCCCCCCCCCCCCCCCCCAATCCCACTTATAAGAAAAGACAGTCAGTCCCTTTTTGAAGCTTTTATCTTTAATGCCCTGTTTTTTCATCTGAGTGTAACAATGGAGGATGATTGAAGAGCTGAGACCCAAAGACTCTTCAATTTTCCAAATTGGTTTAATTTGATGAAGAAGGAATGCTACATTTTGTTAAATTATATTATGATAAAGAGGAGCTGGTAGCTTCTCAGCATGAATCTGAAAGCAAATTATTTCCACAAAAAAGGACGATGTATTTAACCAGACAAGTAATTATGTTGTGGTGCTACTATCTCCCCTGCTTCAGATTAGAAAAAGAATTCAATTATCACTCCATTAGATCAAAAAATAATTTTAGTGATACATTCAAATTGAATTCATTTATTCCTAAGCATGCTCTGGATTAACCTTCATGCATTTTGCTGATTAGAATCTTTAGTCAATACTTTTACTTAAAAATCTACATTAACTTGCTACAATTTTTATTTTATGTTAACATATTCTGTTATTGATTTTTTCTGATGCATTATATTATAAATCATATTTAATTTTCCAGATCAGATAAGTCAGTTTCTCACACAGTTTAATAAAATCACTTTGTTTTTCTGTTATTTTGCCTTCCTGGCCCACTTCCCAGGTAACAATTATATTTCCATGACTCTCTTGAAATGTTGTAAAGGGGCAAGTTCAGAGGTAGAGAAAAAGTCTTCCATATCAAAAAGGAAATCATATCTTTGTTTTATAAGTCTTTGGTTTCTTTGACTTTTGCATTTTACACTTTGGATAATATCTTACATTATTCCCTGTCCCTTTCCTTCTCTCCCACAACTTGATGCAGTAGTCTGGAGTCACGTGGAAAGATAAAACTCTTGCAAAGGAGAAGTAACAGCAAGGCCTTGGTCAGCTTGGTCGCTGTAGTTCAGTATAGGGGTAACGGTGAAATGTCATAGCCTGCAGGTCAGACTGGATCAGCTCATAGCTTTTTCTGGCCTTAAGCTCCACGAATCTATGAATAGCAACTAGCGAGTCTAGGCTAACGTGACTTCATCCCTGAGAAGCAGCTGCTTACAGGGTGGTCCAACATCAGCAGCTGCAGGGCTCAACTTTGGGTTGTGTAACCCCGTTCCTACCAACCTCCCCCCTTTCTGAGCTTTGTTACTTTGGCAGCTCCACCTCCCAGGTCTGTGCTGGGATGCACCTACGGTAGCTGGTCCATCCTCCATGTCAAAAGTGATTGCATTTGGTTTCGTATAGGCTGGTTGTAGGTGTAAGAGATCGGCTGTGAGAGGCTTCCACACTGCCCAAAGAGCCATTTGGATGCCTTCTTAGCATAAGGTTTACGTCTGAAAGCTTTGCATATTCTTTAATGACATTCACTTCAGTGTTTTTAATTTCTTGGAGATCAATTACTTGAATATCAAGTAGTTTGGTAGACACTGGATTTTCAGGCAGGATCTTTATCTAATAAATTGACCCAACAAAATGATGAAAGTTCCACAGGGGATTTGCTTCCGTGAGTAAATTTAAAGGCTCATGCCCAGACTCTACCCCTGAGCATGCGTGTGTGCATGTACATACGTACACACAAAATATGCATATGCTAAATGAACTTCATCGACCTTAAAAACAGCTTAGGTTACGTGACTGGAACAAAAGTTTGATTGTCGATTTTTGTAACTGGGTTAGGTGAACATATTCATGGGTTTTCTTTGCCATTGATTTCAGCAACAAAAAGACACCTACTTTCAGTCCTCAGATTTGTATTAGAAACATCTTTTAGGATTAGATATCAATTTGTAACTAAGTAAATGTTTACAGTTTATCTAGTTAATAATCTATTTAACATATGCTTTGCTGTTACTATGTAAGTTACACAATCAAACTATTCACTTGGAGTTTTGTAGTGTATTAAATGAAGTTCCATGGAATTTACTGTGTTTATGCAGTTAACTTTCCCAATTTAAATTTTATTCTGAAGGAATTAAATCAGTCCTGACAATTGTTTTCCTCAAAATCATGGTGTCTGGCATTTTAACACATGCAATGTCCCTGATGCTCCAAATGGTTTAACAAA